>NC_044976.1:136982789-137052779 GCF_008728515.1 Papio anubis | reverse complement strand
TTATTGACAAAGTTGAATCAGTTGGAACTGGTTCTGCAGTTACACCCTCGCTAAACTTCTCTATGGGTGGAATATCCTTCCCTTCTGCATTGACTTTGGGCTTGGGTGTATGACCTGCTTTGGCCAATGGAGCTTATGCCGTGTCTAAGAAAAATATTTCCATGTATTTAGGGTGGTTTGGCTCTGCTTCCATCGAGGGTCTGTTCTCTAAGAACATCAAAACCCAAATACTAGCTGTGCCTTTAGCCTGAGAGGCAGTATGAGAGGATACATGCATCCATTTGTATAAGTTCTTCTTAACTAGTGATGTGAGCGCCCAAAAAGAACACAGGTCAAGATTGGACTTCTCCGACAAAGACCTTCCTTGCATGGACCACATCCCAAATGGTTGCCAAAATGAGTCCAGCCTACCCTGGTCAAGCCCAGCTGAGCCCAGCAACGCCCAGGGGAACCACAACCAACCTGTAGCCCTCGTGCTACACAAGGAAGAGAGAAATGTTTGCTGTAATCCATTGGAATTTGAGGATTGTTAGTTGCTGCAGCAAAAGCTGATTGCTACAGAAATAGGTCCCTAAGAGTAAGCTGACATCATAATAAAACCTAAAATATGTGGCTTTGGCTTCAGGACACTACGATGCATAACAATCTATATTATGCAGTTCATATGGTAAAACCGTAAAAAATGTACCTAATGAACTTCTGGGTTTGGGAAAGGAGATTTCAAGGTAGAAAGGTCAGAATTATGAGTTGGTCGTTATTAGCCATATTAGATAAGGTACTAAAAGAAAGGGATATTCATAAAATAACCAGCCTATTTGTTTTGGGTTTTAAATTTTTTATTTATTTTATTTTATTTTATTTTAGATAGAGTCTCACTCCATCATCCAGGTTGGAGTGCAGTGGCACAATCTTGGTTCACTGCAATCTCCGCCTCCTGGGTTCAAGTGATTCTCCTGCCTCAGCCTCCCGAGTAGCTGAGATTGCAGGCACGCACCACCATGCCTGGTAATTTTTGTATTTTCAGTAGAGACGGGGTTTTGCCACGTTAGTCAGGCTGGTCTCAAACTCCCGACCTCAGGTGATCCACTTCCCTCAGCCTCCCAAAGTGCTGGGATTACAGGCATGAGTCACCATGCCCAGCTGCCAGCCTATTTGTTTTCTTGTGGTTTTTTGTTTGTTTGCTTTTTGGTGACGGAGTTTTGCTCTTGTTGCCCAGGCTGGAGTGCAATGGCACGATCTTGGCTCACCGCAACCTCTCCCTCCTGGGTTCAAGCAATTCTCCTGCCTCAGCCTCCCAAGTAGCTGGGATTATAGGCATGCGCCACTATGCCTGGCTAATTTTATATATATATATTTTTAGTAGAGATGGGGTTTCTCCATGTTGGTAACAGACTATTTGTTTTAAGGTAGAATTTGTTACAGTAAAAGCCATCCTTTTTAGTGTACAATCTGTGAGTTTTGACAAATGCATACAATCATGTGACTATCACCAAACTCAGGATACAGAACCATTCTATCATACTAAAGAATCCTCAGATTCCCTTTGGAGTCAGCCCCCTGGCCCAGCCCCAGCCCCTAGAACTACTAATTTTTTTTCTCTCTATAATTTTGAATTTTCCAGAATGTCCTATAAATGGAATCACACAGTATGTAGCCTTTGAGCCTGGACTTTTTCATTTAGCACAATGCATTTGAAATGCATCCATGTTGCTGCATGTATCAAGAATCTGGTCCTTTTTATTTCTGAGTATTATTTTATTGTATAGGTGTACCTTGATTTATTCACTTGTTGAAGGACATTTGAGTTCTTTCCAGTTTGAGGCTTTTAAAAATTAAGCCACCATAAATATTTTCATACTGATTTTTTTTTGTGTGTGTGAACTTAAGTTTTTATTTCCCTTTATAAATATATAAGAGTGAGATTGCTGGGTCATGAGATAAGTATGTGTTTAACTTTATAAGAAACGGCCAAACTGTTTCCAAAGTGGTTGTACATTGTACATTACCATCAATAGTTGCTCTGCATTCTTGCCAACACTTGTTGTTATTAGTCTTTTCAATTTTAGCCACTCCAGTAGCTAAGTAGTTGTATCTCATTGTGATTTAAGTTTGCATTTCCCTAATGACCAATGTTCAAATCATGTTGAACATCTTTTCATGTGCTTATTTGTCAACCATATATCTTTTTGGTGAAGTGTGTGCTCATATCTTTGCCCATTGTCTTAGTTCATTTGTGCTATGATAACAAAATGCCAGAGACTGAGTATAAACAGTTTATAAACAGTAGTAATTTATTTCTCACAGTTCTGGAGGTGAAAGTCCAAGATCAAACTGCTAGTAGGTTCAGTGTCTGCTGCAAGACTCAGTCTCTGCTTCCAAGATGATGCCTTGTTGCTGTGTCCTCCAGAAGTAATAAACACTGTGTCCTCACATGATAGCAGAGCAACTATTGGTGGTAATTTTGTATTTTTTTTTTTTTTTTTAGTAGAAGTGCCTCAGCCTCCCGAGTAGCTGGGACTACCCGCCACCACACCTGGCTAATTTTTGTATTTTTTTGGTGGAGACGGGGTTTCACCCTGTTAGCCAGGCTGGTCTCCAACTCCTGACCTTGTGATCCACCCATCTCGAGCTCCCAAAGTGCTGGGATTACAGGCGTGGTGGCTTATCCAGCACTCCCAACCCTGGGATGCCAGTGATAGATTATGGGCCTGCCCCTCAGATGCAAAAGATGCACTGGCTTAGGTACACATTGTTTTCATCTAAACTTGTTTCTCACTTTTTCATGCCACAAGGTTATTGTGGATGAATGGTAGTGTCAAGAGAACCAGACCGGAAGTCAGAAGACCTAGGTGTAGGTCCCTATTGATAAGCTGTCTCTCAGCAAGTCAGCGATCTCTACAAAAACGAAGGGGTTGAACCGTTTGACTTCTAAGTTTCTTCCAAGCCATAAACAATGATTTTACTATTTAGTGAATCAATTTTTCTAGTCCATGATTTTGCTATGCTAGATCAGTAACCTGCAAATCTTCAGGGTCTAAAACACCCCAATCTTATTTCTTTTCACTTGTTTACCTTGCTGGATTACCCTGAATAAAAGGACAAGAAGGCATATCTTTTTAAAAGTCAGAGGTATATTTATCCGAGCAAAAGAATATGTTCACAAAAAGACTAATACAAAAATGCCTGCAGCTTCTTTATTTATAATGATTGGAAATGGACCAGGTGTCCATCAACAGGAGACTGAATAAACAAAGTGTGCTGTAATCTTATAATGGAATACTACTTAGCAATAACAAGGAATGAACTATTGATACATACAACATAGATGAATTTTAAAACATTGTGCTAAGTGAAAGAAGCCTTAAAAAAACAGTACATATTATATGATCCTGTTGTGATTATAGAGCAGTCCAAACAAATCTACTGTGGATGTAACACTTTTATAATCTGAAACAAACAACATTGAAATATTTGCTTTAAAAATAAAGTGATAAAGTGATGAGGTTCAAATGAAGGGAAGCCCACTCCGATGCCAGGTTGGTGATTGCATCTGAGAGGTGGGGCAGGGATTGACTATTAATAATAGTATTTAAGTGGTGAGTATACCAACGTTTACTGTAACATTCTTTTAACATTGTTATTTGCTTGTAATTTTTCATGATAAAATATTGAAAGAAATCAAGGTAGTTTTTGTGTTTGTAATTTTAAGAATTGCATTAGATGATGATTAAAAAGACATATATATGAGTATTATGAAATCAGATTAAGAATCACTATTGTCTTATTTCAAAGGTCCATTAAAATCTGTTATTAAAATTAACAGAAACTGATGAGAATGTGGAGAAAAGAGAACTCTTATACACTGTCGGTGGGAATGTAAATTAGTACAGCCACTATGGAAAACAGTATGGAGATTTCTCAAAAACTAAAAATAGAACTACCATACGATCTAGCAATCCCACTACTGGGTATTTATCCAAAGGAAGAAAAATCAAAGATATATCTGCACTCCCATATTTATTGCAGCAGTATTCACAATAGTAAAGATATGGAATCAACCTAAGTGTTCATCGATAGATGAACGGATAATGAAAATGTGGCATGTATACACAGTGTAAACTATTCAGCCACAAAAAAAAAAATGAAAAATCATGTTATTTGCAGCACCATGGATGGAACTGGAGGTTGTTATGTTAAGTGAAATAAGCCAGACACAGACAGATATTGCATGTTCTCACTCATATGTGAGAGCCAAAAAGTTGATCTCATTGAGATGGGGAGTAGAATGATAGATACTGGAGGCTAGGAAAGATGTGTGGATGGGATGGGGGAATACAGAGAAGCTGGTTAATGGGTACAAACAGACAGTGAGATAGAAGGAATAAGTTCTCATGTTTGATAGCAAAGAAGAGTGACTATAGTTAGCAACAAAGTATTGTATATTTGAAAATAACTGAAAGAGAACACTTGAAATGTTCCCAACACATAGGAATGATAAATACTCGAGGTAATGGATATCCCAAATACCCTGACTTGATTATTACTCATTCTTGCACATAACAAAATATTACCTGTACCCCATAAATATGTACAAAATTATGTATCGATAAAAAAATCACCCTTGCAGAGGCAGAATTATATATCTTTACATCTCCCAACAGTGAGCACTTTATTCCTGATTTGCCAGGGAGCTAGTTTGATGGACAGAAGGAAATGTGGTAGACCTTATTCTCTAAGATGGTCCTCATCTCCTGGTATTCATGCACTGTGTCAGCAGTTCCCTTCTCTGCAGTGTGTCTGGACTTACCAATTCAGTTATAACGAATAAAACATGGCAAAAGTAATTGGATGTCATCACCAAGCTTAGGTTATAAAAAGATCGTAGTTCTCATCTTCGGCATTCTCTGGCGCTCTCTCTCTCTCTCTCTCTCTCTCTCTCTCTGTCTCTCATCAGCAGTTTCCATGTAGTGGGGACACTCAGGCAGCTTAGGGAGAGGCCCACATCCCAAGGAACAGAGGCCTGTTAACAACCATGTGAGTGACCTTAGAAGCAAATCTTCTGAGGCCCCACAATAGCCATGCTAGGGAGTCTGGAAGGGACTCCTCCAGCCCTACTGAAGCCTTCACATGACTGCAGCCCCGGCTGATAGCCTGACTACAAACTCTTGAGCCACCTGGCTAAGCTGCTTCTAAATCCTGACCCACAGAAACTGCGTAAGATATTAGTTTGTTGTTTTAAGTTGCTGAATTTGAAGTACTTTACATGTATTATTTTATTTAATCCATACGTGTGGTAGATCCCATAATTATTTTCCTTTCTTAGTTGAGAAAACTGAAGCACAGAGGGGTTAAAGCAGCATAGACAAAATTTCACATCTGGTAAAGTGCCAGAGTCAGGCTTGAACCCAGACAACCTGAACTCACTCTTATAGTCTCATTAGAATATGTTACATTCAGTCAACTTTAGGAAGTCTATAGCTTTTCTATCTTTACTCAGCATGGGTAAGGTAAAAAATATCTATTTTAAATTACCTTACTTTTGACTTACTCCTGCTTTTACCTCAAAATATTCATTATGCATTATGGAGAAGGGATTTGTGAATGAAATACGTAAGTATCTTTATTTCATGGTATCATCCTGGGCATGCTACTTGAACTCTCTGAGTCTCAGTTTCTTTTTCTGTAAAATGGGGACAATGCCCATGCCTACCTCATAAAGTACTAAATGAGATAAAGCATATGAAGCACTTAGGAAATGCCCGGCATAGAATATGTGTTCAAGCAATTCATTTATTCATTCAATGTAGACTTCTTGGGCATTTAGTAGTCAATAATACATGCCTGATGCCATTCTAGGCTCTGGGCATACTGTAGTGAGTGAAAAAAGTCCTTGCTCAGATTGAGCTTTCAGTCTGGCGAGGGGAAACAGATATTATGGTACGGGTAGCAATAAGGTTTGTGAAGAAAAAGTCCAGCAGGGGAAGGGGATGGAGTGTGTGAGTTTATAGAGGATGGTCACATTTGGGTGGAGACTGAAGGAATTGAGGGAGTGAACCTCTGCCTGCTTTGGGGAAAGGTGCTCTAGGCAGAGGCAACCACAACTGCGAAGGTCCTGGGGTGGGGTCTTGTTTAGTATGTTTAGAATAGGAAGGAGTTGGGGCCGGAGCAGAGAGAGATGAGGGCAGAGAAGTCATGGGAGCCAGATTCTGCAGGCCTTGAAGACCATTGTTGAGAGTTCACATTTGACTCTGAGTGAGAGGAAGCTATTGGAAGGTTTAAGGTAGACGAGTGATATCGTCAGACTTATATTTTAAAAGAATTACTTTGTCAGAGCAGGTGGATGGAATACAGGTTGATTGTTGTTTTTATTATTATTACTAGTATTTTTTGTATCTTTCTTCTCTGAGAGAACCAAGCTGTTCTCTCAGAACAGGCATAAAAATGTGAACAAATCCCCCAGAGGTGCTATCATATGGTACAGAGCAGTATTTTGGGGCTGCCTTATTTTCTTACAAAGCTAACTTCTCTTCAGAGCCTATTATAATTTTTTAGACTCTGGTTGAGGAACTTGAAAACAATATGTTTAGATTATTTTCTCAAAGAGCTGTTGGTACAGATTTTAAACAACAATCAGTGTGTTCAGTAAAATCACTCATGGCCTTATTAGTCAAGCAGCACTTGTGGATTGGTCCAGAAAGCAGAATTTAAAGGATGGGTACATATGTATATTGTGCATGCTTGTTTATGTGCGTAAGTGTGCATGCGTGTGCAGATGCACAGGTACGTGTATGTGTATTACAGTCCTGGTGTAGGTATGTGAGTGAATGTGTTTCTATGTGCACGTGTAGGGTACATGCATGTGGCATATATGTGTGTGCATATATACATGTGTGCATATGGATGGCTGAGAGTGTATTCTGTGTGTGCACATATGTGTGCTTTATGTGCATTATATGGATGGCTGAGAGTGTATTCTGTATGTGTGTGCACATATGTGTGCTTTATGTGCATTGTTGAATATTTATAAGCATGTGCAGTGTTCATGGGCCTCTGTTTGATGCAAAACTAAGAAGTGGCTCGTCATCATCTCTGTCCTTGATATATTTTCAATCCAGTTGGGGAGATTCAATATAGAAGCAGCTGTGAAATAGCACTGCCATCAATAGGTCATCTTTTATTGGAAGTTTTCTACAAAGTGTGTCATTATTCATTAGAGGATGCTGCAATAAAATATGGTCTTTGTTTTCTTTATCCATAAAGTTAAAAGGTGGAATTGAATAAGTTTTGGGTTCCCTCCTGTCTAAAGCATAATTTAAACACTCATTTTCCAGTATTACAACCATCATTTAAAAGTCTTCGAGAAAAGCAGCAACTGTAAAAAATTTTGCAGTGTTGAGCCCTCTGGCCAGGCTTCTGCAGTTTGGAACATTTTCTCTAGCCTCCAAAGGGCTGTGGGGCTGCAGAGCTGAGGCAGGGTGGTTCCACTTCCTTCTCCAGAGAAGTGGTTAGAGCACCTTGAAAGGCTAGGGAAAGGCTAGAGGCTTTAGGGACTCATCCAGCTATGGCTTCTGTCCAGGTCCACTTGTCACCAGGCTTGATGAGTGCGAGTAACCCATCACCTTCACTCATTGACCTCCTTGCATCACTCATTCATTACTCATTCATTCATTCTGTTTCCTTTCTCTTCTCCCTCCCTGTCTCCTCTCCTATTTTCTCCCTCTCCACTCACCAATTCTCTCCTCTCCTTCACTGAGGAGGCAGGCAAGATCAGACACCCAGGTGTGGGCTGGGCATAAAGAAACATGCATCTGACCTTTTCCACATGACAACTGTAGAAGTCTGCTGCTAAATCTTTCAGATCGACAATTCCTTTTTCCCACCTACAGATTACTCCATGCTTCCTATCTCTTGTCATAAATCCACAGATGCCTCATTTCACAATGAGGAAAACTGAGCCAAGACGGGTTTTAGTGACTCATTTAAAATCTCACTGCTGCTTATGGCACCTCTGATTATCATCCCCAAATAAAGTTTAAAAGCCACCACATCATGGGCTATTTTAAAAGATAGGCACATTAAAATTTTAAAGAGTTTATTTGAGCAGACAGGAATTCATGAATCAATAACACTAGACCACTCACAGTTCAGCACTCCACCATGGGGCGCCTGGAAGGCAGAGAGAGGAAAATTTTATAAGGTGTTTGTGGAAGTAAGAGAAAAAAAATATTTGATTGGCTAAAGTGGAAAGTTCCTAGTTAGAGGTTAACTGGTGGTTTCTGATTGGTTAAGCTTAAGTTTCATTTTTCTGTTTATATTGAGCTTAGGTTTGCTTTTGCAGGAATCTGAGGTGCAAGAGTCATCTCAGCCTAATGGACTCATAATTTTTTTTTTTTTTTTTAACAGCTACAGTCAATTTACAGGTTAATCTTTAGGCGAACTCTGGAGCTGAGTTCAAAGTCTTCCTTGTAATCCTGGGAAAGAAGAAATAAGAGGCCAGACCTGGTAATTTCTGAGCCATGGTCAGAGAGCAAAATGTGAGGATCATGTTGACTGTAGACCTAATGCATTTTTATTTTAAAATCCTTTTTCTTAACGAATCCAGACCATTGAAATCTATCTGTAGTGGGTTTGCAATTCTACTGGATTTCCTACCCTCGCTCTTTTAAATATTGATTTGATATTGCCTTTAAAAGTTACATTTGGGGCTTGGAGGAGTTTAGACTTCTAATATAATAATATTCAGTAAAAATTGAAATACGGAGGAGATGTGATAATGAAATAGCTGGTGACAGCAACTTCCACAGTGTTCAGTTCATTTTAGAAACAATATGAATGATTATTAAATGAATATGTTGCTCTGTGTATATACATTTATATATAAAGTCCCATCAAAAGTGGTCAAATGGCATTTATAAATGGTAATATTAAATGTAACTATTAAATATAAAATATTGAGTTGAATTAACAACTAGTAGGGTTTTTCTTTTTCTTTTGTAGTGACTTTTGTTTTGACATGAATGCCTGAATGGTTTCTGCCCTAAGCTGAATAAAGGGCAAGGCTTCCCCTCTGGCTGCTGGCTGGGTGACCAGACTGCACACTTCAGTGGTATCACCTGTGAAAAGCAGGTTATGAGCCATGTTAGTCTTGTGGCATCTGTTCTGGACAAGGCTGTATTCGTCTTAAGGCCCCGAGAGGGCTGTGTTAGTATTAAGGCACCTGTTCGCTGTTGGGAGAGGAACAGCCTTTTGCTCAAAATGCTTGATTTATTGCAGGAACAAGCCAGCTTTCTGAACAAGTCTGTCTGGCTTCTAGGGTGAGTTAGAAAAATATTCTAAATGGATCTATTACAAGCATAGAAACTCAGGCATGTCAAACAAGACAGTAGAAACCTAGCACACCAGCAAGGGGCTATGGGCATTTGTTCTAAGTCTATAAAAAGAGTAATTACTTTGGAAAGTAGTTCATTTTCTGCCCCATAAAGACAGCGGTAGATGGGTTATAAATAAGTAATGGCTCATAATTCATTAAAAACAAGAGGATGGAAAAAGTTTTAAGGGAGCATGAGTTTTAAGGATAACCTTTAAAATTCAAGACAATGCACTGGGACAGCACAAGTCCTTCCCCAAACATGCATCAGAATAACCAAAAGGAGACATTGACTTCCACATGGGGCAGTTTCTTCCAGCTCCCATCTGCAGTGGGCACATTCCTGGGTGTCGTCCTTCTTCCATAGGCACAGGCAGAACACCACACTTGGAATCAGAGGAATTAAATTCAAGTTACTCCCTGTAATCTTAGACAAATCACTTAATGTCCTTGAGCCTCAGTTCTTCAATCGCAAATGAGATAACAGCACCTGACTGACAAGGGGGTTTAAAGCTGCTTGTTTTATTCACTCAACAAATAACATGATTTGTAATTGAAGTCCTATTTTATTCCGCGTCCTGGGGAAGGTGCTGAGGATGAATCCAGTGCCCCAGAATTCAAAATACTTCCCTCCAGGGCTCACCCTAGACCAGCAGGGTCTGAATCTTTGGGAGTAGGGCCCAAGCATTGGTTTTTTGGTTTTTGTTTTTGAGACAGTCTTGCTCTGTCGCTCAGGCTGGAGTTCAGTGGTGTGTTTGTGGCTCACTGTAGCTTTGACCTCCTGGACTCAAGCAATCCTCCTGCCTCAGCCTCTCAAGTAGCTGGGACCAGAGACATGCACCACCATGCTCAGCTAATTTTTAAAATTTTTTAGAGAGAGTTCTCACCATATGGCTCAGGCTGGCACTAGTGTTTTTTACAAGATCCCCAGGTGAGCTCAGGGCTAAAGATTACTGGTGTAGGCAATAGTGGTAAGTATCCCAATGGAGGTAACATTAAGTAAATGGAAGTCAAGAGAGGCTTCAGTGAGCTAAGTCTTGAAGAAGGTGTGATAGTTTGCCAGCAGAGGGAACCCAGTGAACAAAGGCAGTGTGCATTTGATCTGGTAGTTCAGAGTGGCTGAAGCCTGGGATGCATTTACTCAGGCTTGGGAGATGAGTTTGAGGTATCAGTGAAGGCATAATGCTTGGGCAGCAAAGGAGTGCTGGGCTCTCACAAAGGCAATGGAAGTCCCTGCAAGTTTTAATATTGATATGCTAGGAAAGTGGGGAAATAGGATGCCCTATTCAATAAATGATGCTGGGGAAACTGGCAAGACACATGTAGAAGGAAACTATATCCTCATCTCTCAGCTTATAAAAAAATCAAGATGGATCAAAGACTTAAGTCTAAGACCTGAGGCCATAAAAATTTCAGAAGAAAGCATTGGAAAAACTCTTCTAGACATTGGCTTAGGCAAAGAATTCATGACTAAGACCCCAAAAGCCAATGCGACAAAAACAAACATAAATAGATGTGACCCAGTTAAACTAAAAAGCTTCTGCACAGCAAAAGAAATAATCAGTAGAGTAAACAGACAACCCACAGAGTGGGTGAAAATCTTCACAATCTATGCATCCAAAAAAGGACAAATACCCAGAATCTACAAGGAACTCAACTCAAGTAATCCCATCAAAAATTGGGCAAAGTATAAGAATAGATAATTCTCAAAAGAAGATGTGCAAACAGGCAACAAACATGAAAAAGATGCTCAACATTACTAATCAGGGAAACACAAATTAAAACTACAATGAGATACCACCTTACTCCTGCAAGAATGGCCATAATAAAACAATCAAAAAACAGATATTGGCATAGATGTGGTGAAAAGGGAACACTTCTACACTGCTGGTGTGAATATAAACTAGTACAACCACTATGGAAAACAGTATGGAAGCCAGGCACGGTTGCTCATGTCTGTAATCCCAGCACTTTGGGAGGCTGAGGTGGGTGGATCACCTCAGGTCAGGAATTTGAGACCAGCCTGGCCAACATGGAGAAACCCCATCTCTGCTAAAAATACAAAAATTAGCCAGACATGGTGGCTTGTGCCTGTAGTCCCAGCTACTTGGGTGGCTGAGGCAGGAGAATCACTTGAACCTGGGAGGCAGAGGTTGCAGCGAGCCAAGATTCTGCCACTGCACTCTAGCCTGGGCGAGAGAGCGAGACCCCGTCTCAAAAAAAGAAAAAAAAAAGTATGGAGATTCCTGAAAGAACTAACAGTAGAACTACCATTTGATCCAGCAATCCAACTACTGGGTATCTCCAAAAGAAAAAGAACTCATTTTATGAAAAAGACACATGCATATGCATGTTTATTGCACAATTCGCAATTGCAAAGATATGGAACCAACCTAAGTGCCTATCAACCAACCCAGTGTATAAAGAAAATGTTGTGTGTGTGTGTGTGTGTGTGTGTGTGTGTGTGTATATACCATGAAATACTACTCAGCCATGAAATGGAATGAAATAATGGCCTTTGCAGCAACTTGGATGGAGCTAGAGGCCATTATTCTAAGTGAAGTAACTCAGGAATGGAAAATCAAATATTGTATGTTCTCACTTGTAAGTGGGAGTTAAGCTATGAGGATGCAAAAGCATAAGAATGATATAATGGACTTTGGGCACTCTGGGGGAAGGTAGAAGCAGGGTGAAGGATAAAAGACTACATATTGGGTACAATATACACTGCTTGAGTGTATAAGAACTTATCCATGTAACCAAACACCACTTGTACCCCCAAAACTACTGAAATAAAGAATTTTTAAAAGTTTATATTAAATATATATATTTATTTACATTATGTATATTTATTATATAATGTAATATATACTATATATGTTACATTATATATGCATTTACATTATATATACATTATATACATTGTATATTTATAGCAAATATATATTTATAGTAAATATATATTTATATTAAATACATACATATTTCTATTATATATATTTAGGTTATATATATATATTTACATGCTAGGAAGCTTGTTCTGACTCTAGAAAGGGAGTGCAAACTGAAGGCAGAGCACCCTGTTACAGTCTTCCAGGTGATATGGCATAGGAAAGAGGTGCACAGACGGGAGGAATTATTATCCCTAGTTAGCAGTGCTCATACTCTTTCCCTGATGGGAGACACAAGGGGTGGAGAGGACTCCACACATTCTTCTTTTCAAAATCTGGAGCATCCCTAGGGAGCTGCCCCTGACCCACAGGCAGGCTTCTTCCCAATGCAGTTTCTCTTCCAGACCTGTCCCTCTTCCTCCTTATTCCCAAGGAAATGATAATCTGTGCCTCTTGCTTTCAGAGCCCATTTGTGTGCAGTGGGTTTGGAGAGGTGGCCATGGCCCAAAGAAATGATCCTGATAGCAGAAATTTTGAGTACCTTTGTTCATACTTTGTGAGATCGCAGTTTATTGTTTGTTTTGTTGTTTTATTTTGCCAAAGCAACCTGCTCCACCCAACACCGGAATGTGAATGACCCAACCACTACTCCTGTGACTCCAGGGGTTTTGTTCCCCCATATGCTGTAGCAGCAGCGTTCCCCAGTTTGAGGTTGAAGCAGGACCACAAGAATGGGGATGGACATCACTGTGCCTCCTGGTGGCCACACCCTTCCCAACCCTCGACACATATACAAACACTGGTCCAGTTCCCTGGAATGTCCTTCTTGCTTTCTCTGACTGGGCAGAGAAACTGACTCATTAGAGAAGAAGCTTAGGAGTTAAGGGCACACATTTGAGCTCCTGCTGCATGGATTCTATTTCTGGCTGGGTCACTTATTAGCTGTGTTAACTTTGGGCAAGTTTCTTAACTTCTCTGTGCCTCTGGTTTCTCACCTACAAATGTGATTTTTAAAAAACCCAACGATTGGTGGGGCACAGTGGCTCATGCCTGAAATCCCAGCACTTTGGGAGGCCAAGGTGGGCAGATCACTTGAGGTCAGGAGTTCGAGACCAGCCTGGCCAACATGGCCAAACGCTGTCTCTACTAAAAATACAAAAATTAGCCAGGCGTGGTGGCAGGCACCTGTAGTCCCCGCTACTCAGGAGACTGAGTGAGGAAAACCTCTTGAACCCAGGAGGCAGAGGTTGCAGTGAGCTGAGATCGCAAAACTGTACTCCAGCCTGGGTGACAGAGCAAGACTCCATCTCAAAAAACAAAAAACAAAAAACAAACCAACAATTTTTATCTCATGGCAGTGTGGTTAAGACAAACTGAGCTCCTAATCATAAAGCACTTAGGGTAATGCCCAATACAGAACCAGTAATATGTGTTTGTTATTGTCATTTCCAATCCCTCTCTGAAGCCCCTTCCTCTGTGAGGTTCATCAGTGCCCTGGGATGAATGGCCCTCTGTTATCTCTTACCATTTGTATAGAAATTATTTGTCTATAGTAGTTCCTCTATCCACAGCTTTGCTTTCTGCAGTTTCAGTTACCCGCAGTCAACCACAGTCTGAAAATATTAAGTGGAAAATTCCAGAAATGAACAATTCATAAATTTTAAATTGCACATCATTCTGAGCAGTATGATGAAATCTCTTGCTGTCCTGCTCTGTCCTGGGCATCTCACTCCGTCCTGCCTGAGACATGAATCATTCCTTTGTCCAGTGTATCCAGCTGTCTCTACTCTCTACCGTTAATCACTTAGTAGCTGTCTCAGTTACCAGATTGACTGTCACAGTCTTGGGGTGTTTGTGGTCAAGTAACATTGTTAGCAATCAACAACAACTTTCCATTGTATTTTAAAGACTAAGATCTGATTCTTTCATATGTTGACAAAGGGCTTAGAAAGGCAAAGACATTTAACTACTTCATTTTTTTTCCATTAAAACTTTGGCCTTACTTGTGGCATTTTCTTGCTGCAAATCCTATAAAATATTTAGTTTCCTCAACACCTTGAAATTGAATCCTTATAAAGAAATTTCCATCTGGAAATGTCAGGCATAATTTATTAACTCCTGTTTTTTGCATGTTGATTGTGAAAGTACTGCACATTCTGCAGCTCTGATTGGGAATGGACTGCAAATACAATACAGATATTGAAATAGACCAATTGCGTTCAAGGTAGAGGTAGAGGAAGTGGCTTGGAATCACTTGCAACTTTAGTGAATATGAGATCTGATGCACAGGATAATTTCAGCTCTCCAGGGCCTTAGCTGTTCCCTCTCTCTGGTGTCCACCTGGCTAATGCCTTCACTCCTTATAGATCTTTGCTCAAATCTAACAGTATTTCATCCTCCTTAGGCACTCCTGACCACCCCCCTTATGCTTTCTACTTTTTCTTTTTTCCAAACCATTTTATTACCTTCTATAGTCTATATAATTTATTTCCTTATGTTTATTATCTGTCTCACCCCACTAGAATGTAAGCTCATGAGGGCTAGGACTTTTTGTTTTGTTTCAGGATGTAGCCCAAGTGCCTAGAGCATTTTCTGGTATACACTAGGTGCCCAATAAACATTGATTGTATCAAAAGAAAAACTTATAACAAATTTAATTTAAAGATCAAATTGGCTTTTATTTACAATTTCAGAATCAGGCCACACCTCATTCTGAGACAGCCAGGTTAAAAGGGCTCCCCGGAGAATCTCCAACGAGTTTGCACACTGGGAAGATGGGGTGGAGCCTCGGGAAGTTTGTGCAGTTTGCAGGGTGAGGAGCCTGGCCTCTGCTGTTTCTGGGTGGTAACCAAGGATTCAATCTGTGAGGCAGGAAGTCTGCTAGCAGGATTCTCGCATTGCTGAGATTCCTTGTTTCCCTTTTTTTCCTTTTCACCCAATAAACCCTGCCCTTCTCACCCTTCAAAGTGTCTGCGAACCTAACCTTTCCTGGTCATGTGACAAGAACCTAGTTTTTCCTACAACAATTCTGTAAAATAGAGTGAATTTCCAATGAGCTGAGCAGAGGATGTTGGCTTTATAGAGAAGGGCTGAAGAAAGCAGATTGGTCATTTGAAAGTTACTTTCCATTTAGAATTAAAACAGAGGGGACTTTATTATACTGACACATATTGACCGGAATCTCCTGATTTTCTTTGGGAAACTGGCATGTTTCAAAGTTCAGTTTGATTAAATGACACAGCACAAGTGACTCCATTCTGGTTTGGTTTGGTCTGCCGGTGCCTAGTGCAGGAGGTAATCTAAATGGCCTACGGTATTCGTATGTTCTCACACGACTATAAAGACATACCTGAGACTGGGTAATTTATAGAGAAAAGAAGTTTAGCTGACTCACAGTTCTGCAGGCTGTGCAGTAGTCATAGCTGGGGAGGCCTCGGGAAACACAGTAATGGTGGAAGGTGAAGGGGAAGCAGGCACAATCTTCACGTGGTGGGGCTGGAGAAAGAGAAGGGGGAAGTGCTACATACTCTTTTTTTCTTTTTTTTTTTTTGAGACAGGGTCTCACTGTTGTGCAGGTTGCACCTGTTGTGCAGGCTGGAGTGTAGTGGCATGATCTTGGCTCACTGCAACCTCTGCTTCCTGGGTTCAAGCTATTCTCCAGCCTCACCCTCCCAAGTAGCTGAGACTACAGGCACGTGCTACCACACCCAGCTAATTTTTGTATTTTTTTTGTAGGGACGAGGTTTTGCCATGTTGCCTAGGCTGGTCTCGAATTCCTGAGCTCAAAGTTATTTGCCTGCCTTGGTCTCCCAAAGTATTGGGATCATGAGCATGAGCCACTGCGCCTGGCCAGTGCTACACACTTTTAAACAACCAGATCTCATGAGAAGTCACTCACTACCATAAGAACAGCAAAGGGGAAATCCACTCCCATGATCCAGTCACCACCCACCAGGTCCCTGCCACAACACTGGGGATTCCAATTCAACACGAGATTTGGGTGGAGACACAGACACAAACCATATCACCTCCCATGAATTTTGTTTAACAATTCCCTTTTTTGGTCACTCTCACCTAGACCATTAGTGCTATTCTCAGTTACCATCATTTTGGGTTTCTGGTCTGAAAACATTATTGTAGGTTATAGTGTCCTCATTAACATACTTTCTTGGAGTTTTCTCAGAGCAAAGATAAATATCTAAGAGGGAAAAGCCACAGGGTTGGGTAGTGTAATGTTTTCACAATGTTTCTTTAATACACAAAAATTTTCTTGAGGCTGGCATGTACCCTAGTGTCAGAACTAACCCTTGCTGTGACTCAGCTTATCCTAACACAGGAGACTTATTTTTAGGTGGCAAGTGCTCTAAGCAGTGTGTAGGTGCCTAACACTTGCCCAGCAGTCAAGTTGTGGCTTTGGCTCTGAGATCCCTTGAGCAACATAGCCAATGATTTCTTCCTACATGGGTAAACAAAAAAATTAATGAAGAGGTAAGAAGTGAAATCGCTCATAATTTCTGAGAGCTGGAGTTGCATACCTCCTGTAGTAACAGATACTTTCTGCAACTGCTGTCAGTTACCTTTAAAACTGCAGCTCTTGCCAGTGACTCATCAGTCACCACAAATCCCAAAATGTCATGTGCTCTCTCAGTACAAACTAACCCTGGATTTGAAAGCCAAAAAGATTGGAGAATTTGTGGGGAGGGAGGCAATGCAAAAAAAAAAAAGAAAAAGAAGAAGAAAGCAAGTCCAACCCTAGAAAAACTTATTTACAACCCTTGGGGCTCAGTGAGGAAGGCACGGGACCTGAAAGGGGTCAGCAGTGCCTCTCCTGCACTCCCCAAGGGGGCTCAGAAATCAGCAGCAGTCTCCCTTGGCTCCTTTTGTGGTTGCCCAAAATGGCCAAAAGACAATTATAACAAATTTAAAGATATAATTTACTTTTTAATTTTTTTTTGAGATGGAGTCTCACTCTGTTGCCCAGGCTGAAATGCAGTGGCACAATCTCGGCTCACTGCGACCTCTACCTCCCAGGTTCAAGTGATTCTCCTGCATTAGCCTCCCTAGTAGCTGGGACTACAGGCATGCACCACCATGCCTGGCTAACTTTTGTGTTTTTAGTATAGATGGGCTTTCACCATGTTGGTCAAGGCGATCTTGAACTCCTGACCTCAAGTGATTTACCTGCCTCGGCCTCCCAAAGTTCTGGGATTATAGTTGTGAGCCACTGCGCCTGGCTGGCTTTTATTTGTGATTCTAGAATTGGGCAACACCTCGTTTTAGAAAATAGAGTGAGTTCAAGGAGCTGAGCATATGAATGTGACTTTATAATAGACAGAAAAGGGCTGAAGAGAGCAGAAATATTGAACAAAGAGCAGATTGGTTGTTTCAGAGTTACTTTCTTTAAAAGGTTAAAACAGAGGGGATTTCTTTATCACACTGCCTGGTGTTGACTGAAATCTCCTATATTTTTGGAAAACTGGCCCCTTTCAAAGTTTAGTTAGATTATATGACACTTAGCAAAAATGACTCCATTCTGATTTGGTCTGGTCTGCTGAGGCCTCATGTCAGAGGCTATGACAAAACAGTGACCTCTCATAAATTTGTTGAATAATTATATCAACTGTCAGGTCCCCAGCAATCGCCAATATTAGCTACTAATAAGGCAAAGCTGAGTTTATTGTTCACTGCACTGAGGGAGAGCACCCTGACTGAGCTTGCATAGGGTCTTGAAGGGAGAAAGAAAGACAAACGTATTGAGAACTTTAAGTTTGGTTTAAGGCAAGTCTTTCAATGGAGGGAGGAAAGCTATCAATAAGGTTTTAATATCTTTATCTGTTTCTATTATCCTGCATGAAAACATAAGGATTCTGATATGGGAAAAAATAACACGCCTAGGTTCTAAATTGGAATGGACCCCTGTTACAAAAGACAGATTAAATAAGAGGAAAACAAACAGAAGTGTATTAACATGTATATTTCATATATACATGGGAGACACCCAGAGATTCATATATACATGGGAGACACGCAGAGAATGAGTCGTTCTCAAAGAGGTGAATTAGAATTCCAGTTCAAACAGTAAATTTTTAGCATGTGACAAGACAAAGGAAAAGGACTTTGAGTCTCTAAGGGCAGCAACTTGGAGGAAGGAAATAAGTGGCAATAAAGACCAGTAAGTAAAGTTTGTTAATGTAGATTCTTCTGGTACCATCTCTAGTTGTCTTTGGTAGTTAATATTTTTGTTCTTCCCAGTAGAAGGTGGGGCAGGATACCTTTTGTTTTTGTAAATCTATGCCTGCTTTTAGGCAAATAGAGGGAGGGCAGAGACCTTTCTTGCATCTGCTGCTTCTTAACTGCCTTCAGCTCAACAATCCTTCATATTTTCCTATGGCATATTTCTGGTCTCCCACACTGGATCAAGGAAAATTATTATTACTTATTGTAGCCATAACTGCCTCAGTTCCCCACACCCCAGTTCTTCCCTCTTCTGAGGTGATGTGAGGAGGGCCAGATGGCTGGGCTCTGTGTATAAAGGGGTCTTCTTGTACTACAAGAGAGGAACCCTGAAATTATCCATCTGGCAGTTTACATAGGACAGCTTGCCCAACAGCTTTTCTGAGAGAGAGAAAAAAAAATCTCTGCTATAAAGAAACTCTCCTTGAAAAGAGAAGGGGAAGAGCCCTTTGGAATGTAAATAAATGTCTCTGGGGAAAGATAAGACAAGCTTACAACCTTGGAATGGTTCCATGTCTGGGTTTTATTCTCCTTTGAATCTGCTTCTTACTCTCCTTTGAAATGTAAACACATACCTCCATGGAAGTACCTCCAGGGAGATAAATCTTTCAGTCCTCTGGAGATCCAATTACCCTTTAACTTCCAAGATTTGTCCTTTCACCTAGATTCCGTAAAATTTACCCAGGAAGAAGCCCTAACAATGCAGAAACATGAAAATGTTTACTTCCTGACATGACCTTGATTAGGACTGGATAAAGATCATGATCTAACAGTTATGGAAATAAATGAAGACCACTCCAGGGAGAAGAGGCAAAGGCTATTTATTTGGAGCTTACTATAGCAAGGAAATCAGCCACCATCACTCGCAGTTGGCATTGACTCAAAGGAAGGCAGAGGAGTGGGAACGCTTTATACTGGGAAAGAGGGCATTCACGCATGCCCTGATTGGAGGTTGTTGGCAATGGGAGGTTAAAGGCAGATTGATCAAAATTGGGGCATTCTATTGATTGGTTAGGGCTGCATGTTTAGCTTTCTACAGTTGGTCCTACATTGAAAGCAGGGACAAAAATGAGGTAAGTTGGCAGTTATTAATAAGTCCTGGCTGTTTGGGGTCAATTGTGACAGGGTTATTTTTTGGCTCCTTGGACTGTTTGTAGAGATAGTGGTCTGATTTCTTATACATATGTATTAGTCTGTTCTCATACTGCTAATAAAGACACACCAGGGACTGGGTAATTTATAAAAGAGGTTTAATGGACTCACAATCATGGCAGAAGGTGAAAGAGGGGCAAAGGCATGTCTTACATGGTGGCAGGCAAGAGAGCGTGTGCAGGGTGTAAGGCCCTCTGAGCTGGCTGCACCATGGTCAAGCCATCGTGACATTCCCCCACCTTTGTGATAATGTACTTTGTGATGTTCCCAGTCCTTGTGAATGTCTTTCTAACATCTTCCCCACCCTTGTGACACACACCCTCCCCTGCCCTTGTGAATGTACTTTGTAACATCCTCCCCACCCCTGAGAATGTACTTTGTAACATTCATCACCTGCCTCCAAAAAATTGCTCCTAACTCCACCGTCTACCCCAAACCTATAAGAACCAATGATAATCCCACCACCCTTCACTGACTCCTTTCTCAGACTCAGCCCCCTTGCACCCAAATGAATAAACAGTCTTGTTGCTCACAGTAAGCCTGCTAGGTGGTCTCTTATACGGACGTGCATAACATTTGGTGCTGAAACCCGGGACAGGGGAACTCCTTCAGGAGAGTGGTCCCCTGTCCTCATGCTCCCTCCATGAAGAGATCCACCTACAACCTCTGGTCATCAGACCAAGGACCATCTCACCAATTTCAAATTGGTAAGCCGTTTTTCACACTCAGGTAAGCCGTTTTTTCACTCTCTGCCTGACCTCTCTCACTTCCCTTCAATCTCTCCCCTTTCAATTTCAGTTTCTCTCCCTTCCTGGTAGAGACAAAAAGCAGACACACTTTATCTATGCATTCAAACACTCCGATGTCAATCACGGACTTGGGAAGACAGTCTTCTCTTGGTGTCTGATCACTGTGGGGATGCCTGCCTTGATCATTCATCCATATTCCCTTAGTGGCAGGTCAACTGCAGGGATACCTGCTTTGGCTGCTCACCCACATTACAGCCCAGGACTCAGTCAGGGACCCCTACTGGAAGCCTGGTAGCTGCCCACCTCCATTTCTCCGTGTCTCTGCCTTCCTCTTTAAACTTAACTTCTCCACTATGGGCAACCTTCTGCCATCCATTCCTCCCTCTTCCCCCTTAGCCTGCATTCTTAAAAACCTAAAACCCCTTCAACTAACACCTGACCTAAAACCTAAATGTCTTATTTTCTTCTGTAATACCACTTGGTCCCAATACAAATTCGACAATAGTTCCAGGTGGCCAGAGAATGGCACTTTCGATTTGTCTATCCTAAAGACCTAGATAATTTTTGTCGAAAATTGGGCAAATGGTCTGAGGTGCCTTAGCCCCTTCTACAAAGCAACAACTCCTTTCCTTCCTAGGCATGATTGGATACTTTCATCTTTGGATACTAGGTTTTGCCATCCTAACTAAACCACTATATAAACTCACAAAGGAAAACCTGACTGACCCCATATACCCTAAGTCCTTTCCCCACTCTTCTTTTTGTTCCTTAAAGACAGCCCTAGAAACAGCTCCCACATGAACACTCCCTAACTTGTCCCAATCCTTCTTCTTACATATGGCTGAAATACAAGGCTGTGCAGTCGGAGTTCTTACACAGGAACCAGGCCCACGACCTGTAGCCTTCCTATCCAAACAACTTAACTTCACAGTTCTAGGCTGGCCCTCATGTCTACGTGAGGTGACAGCCACCGCTTCAATACTTCTAGAGGCCCTCAAGATCACCAACCATGCCCCACTTACTCTCTATATCTCTCATAACTTTCAAAATCTATTTTCCTTCTCACACTTGGCGCATATACTTTCTGCCCCCCTGACTCCTCCAACTTTACTCACTATTCATTGAAACTCCCTACATCACCATGCTGTTATATGGGCAGAAAGAGCCTTGTCACTACGCAAGGCTCCTCCATCCTCAATGCTTCCTTAATAAAAATCCTCCTTAAGGCTGCTCTACTGCCGAAGGAAGCAGGAGTCATTCACTCCAAGGGGCATCAGAGGTCACCAAATCCCACTGCTCGAGGCAATGCTTATGCTGATAATGCAGCAAAAGCAGCAGCTAGTATTCCCACATCTGTCCCTCACAGCCAGTTTTTTCTCGTCTATCACTCCCACCTGTTCTCCCACTGAAACTATTATCTATCAGTCCTTTCCTACTCAAGGCAAATGGTTCTTGGATCCAGGAAAATTCCTCCTTCCTGCCTCACAGGCTCATTCTATCTTATCGTCCTTCCATAACCTCTTTCACGTGGGTTATAAGCCAATGGCCCATCTCTTAGAACCTTTCATTTCTGTTCCATCATGGAAATCCATCCTCAAGGAAATTACTTCTCAGTGTTCCATCTGCTACTCTACCACCCCTCAGGGATATCTCAGGCCCCCTCCCTTTCCTATACATCAAGCTCGAGGATTTGCCCCCACCCAAGACTGGCAGGTTGACTTTGCCCATATGCGCCGAGTCAAAAAACTAAGATACCTTTTGGTCTGGGTAGATACGTTCACTGTATGGGTAGAAGCCTTTCCCACAGGGTCTGAGAAGGCCACTGCAGTCATTTCTTCCCTTCTGTCAGACATAATTCCTCGGTTTGGCCTTCCCACCTATATACAGTGCAATAACAGACCGGCCTTCATTAGTCAGGTCACTCAAGCAGTCTCTCAGGCCCTTGGCATCCAGTGGAATCCTCATGCCCCTTACAATCCTCGATCTTCAGGAAAGGTAGAAAGAACTAATGGTCTTTTAAAAAACACACCTCACCAAGCTCAGCCTTAAAAAAGACTGGATAGTACTTTTACCATTTGACCTCCTTAGAATTAGAGCCTGTCCTTGAGAAGCTACAAGGTATAGTCCATTTGAACTTTTATATGGACATACCTTCTTGTTGGGCCCCAACCTTGTGCCAGACACTAGCCCTCTAGGTGACTATCTGCCAGTCCTCCAGCAGGCTAGACAGGAAATTTGCCAGGCTGCTAATCTTCTCTTGCCTACTCCAGATTCCCAGCCATATGAAGACACTCCAGCTGAACAATCAGTTCTTGTTAAGAATCTGACCCCTTAAACTCTACAACCTTGATGGACCAGACCGTACTTAGTCATCTATAGTACCCCAACTGCCGTCTGCCTGCAGGACCCTCCCCATTGGGCTCACTGTTCCAGAATAAAGTTGTGTCCGTTGGACAGCCAGCCTGATCTCTCCTCTTCCTCCTGAAAGTCGCAGGTACTCACCCCTGCTTCCCTTAAACTCACTTGCATTTCTGAATAACAGTAATAACCCTTATGAGCCTAATACATCCCTTCGTTCTATTAGGTCTATTCGTCCTTACTCTTACTTTTTGCAATAGGACTTTATGTAGTCACCTCCACTACTTGGACTGTGCCCCCTACTATCTTCTGTCTAGTCATACTCCTATTCACCATTCTCAACCACTTGTAAATGCCTTTCCCTTGTTTACACTGCTGGTTTACACTTTTCCTCCAGACCATCATAATTGATATCTCCTGGTTTTACCTCAAACCGCCACCCTTAACTCTCTCTTGGAGTGGATAGAAGATCTTCAGGGGCAAGGGGGCAAGGTACACTCCAATTCTTCTAACCTGATGAAGTACTTTTTTTCTTTTTTTTACTTTTCTACTCACTCTTATCCTTTGCCCCCATTCTCCAGTCACTCTCTACCTCTCCCTAGTTACCTCCAGCATACTGTCAGTCTCACCCACTCTCTCCTCACTGCCTCCAATCCTTCTCTAGCAAAGAATTGTTGGCTATGCATTTCCCTTTCTTCCTGCTCTTACACAGCCATCCCTGCTGTACAGGCTGACTGGGCTACCTCTCCTTTCTCCCTGCACCTCCAAACCTCCTTTAATAGCCCTCATCTTTACCTGCCTGAGGAACTTCTTTACTTTCTAGACAGATTTGGTGAGAACTCCCCAGACATTTCACACCAACAAGCTGCCACACTTCTCCATATCTACTTACAGCACCCTTCTCCTTATGTCAATTCCACACCCCCCCCCACCATATTTGGACCCCTCACCATAAAAACAACTATCCCTGTTGCCACTCCTTTATGTATCTCCCAACAACAGCCTACTGGAATCACTTTAGGCAACCTTCCACCATCCAAACCTTCCTTTACTCTTTATCTCCAGAACCCAGCCACACACATTACCAAACAGATGGGAGCATTCCAACCTCACATTACTGACAAACTAAAAAACATCGGCAGTCACTATTGTTTAGGAAGACACCTATCCTGCATCTCACTCCATCCTTGGCTACCCTCCGCCTGCTCGTCTGACTCTCCTCCTGGCCCCTCCTCTTGCTTGCTTATCCCCAGCCCCATGAATAGCAGTGAAAGGTTACCTGTAGACACTATGCACTTTCTCATACACCATGAGAACCAAACCTCTCCCTCTATGCAGTTACACCATCCATCCCCATTACAACCTCTAATGGCTGCTGCCCTTGCTGGAGCTCTAGGATTTTGAGTGCAGGACTCCTCTTTCAGTACACCCTCTCACCTTTTCACTTTACATTTCCAGTTCTGCCTGACACAAGGTCTCTTCTTTTTATGTGTCTCTTCCACCTACATGTGCCTACCTGCCAACTGGATGGGCACATGTAGTCTAGTCTTCCTTACCCCCAAAATCCAGTTTGCAGATGGGAATGAACAACTGCCTGTCCCCCTCATGACACCAACATGACAAAAAAGAGTCATCCCACTAATCCCTTTACTTGTGGGTCTCGGACTTTCTGCCTCCACTATTGCACTTGGAACTGGAATAGCAGGTGTCTCAACCTCTGTCACAACATTCCGCGGCCTCTCTAATGACTTCTCTGCTAGCATTACAGATATATCACAAACTTTATCTGTCCTCCAAGCCCAGATTGATGCTTTAGCTGCAGTTGTCCTCCAGAACTGCCAAGGCCTCGATTTACTCACTGGTGAAAAAGGATGACTCTGTATACTTCTTAATGAAGACTGTTGTTTTTACTTAAATCAATTTGGCCTGGTATATGATAACATCAAAAAACTCAAAGACAGAGCTCAAAAACTCGCTAGTCAGGCAACTAATTATGCTGGACCCACCTGGCCACTCTCTAACTTGGTATCCTGGCTACTTTCAATCGTTAGTCCTCTAATACCTATCTTCCTCCTTCTCTTATTCGGGCCTTGTGTCTTCTGATTAATCTCTCAATTCCTACGAAACCGCATCCAGACTATCACTAATCACTCTATATGACAAATACTGCTTTTAACAACCCTACAATATCACCCCTTACCCCAAAATCTTACTTCAGACTCATCTGTCCCACTTTAGGTTCCCACACCACTGCCCCCATCCTGCTTGAAACCACCCTGAGAAACATCACCCTCACCCCTTCATGCCGCCCCCAAAATTTTCAGGCCGAGTTTTCACTACTCTTTCTCATTTTATTTCTTCATTATTAATATAAAAAGACAAGAATGTAAAGTTCTCTGAGCTGGCCATACCATGGTCAAGCCATCGTGACATTCCCCTACCCTTGTGATAATGTACTTTGTGATACTCCCCATCCTTGTGAATGTACTTTGTAACATCCTCCCCACCCTTGAGAATGTACTTTGTAACATCCATCCTTTGCCCACAAAAAATTGCTCTTAGCTCCACCACCTACCCCAAACCTATAAGAACGAATGATAATCCCACCACCCTCTCCTGACTCCTTTCTCAGACTCACTCCACTTGCACCCAAGTGAATAAACAGCCATGTTGGTTACACTAAGCCTGCTCAGGTGGTCTCTTGTACGGATGCACGTAACACAGGGGAACTACCCTTTTAAAACCATCAGATCTGGTGAGAATTATTCACTATCATGAGAACAGCATGGGAAAACCCACCTCCATGATTCAATTACCTCCCACCGGGTCCTTCCCATGACATGTGGAGATTATGGGAACTATAATTCAAAATGAGATATGAATTATAGCTCATTGGACACAGCCAAACCATGTCAACATCTAACTTGTAGATGGCAGGTTGGATTTCTAGGCTGCTTAATGTCATTAATAAGTTGGTTTCCTCAGCTGGCTGCTACAGATTGTAGATCAGAGTTCTATTTTTGTGTATAGTCTGGCCATTGTCTATTTTCCTATTCAGTCTCTCACAGTTTAGAGTTGGGGAAATAACAAGGCAAAGATTTTAAAGCAAGGAAGTTTTAGGACATAAGCTGTCTGCTGCTGTTCACTATTGAAGAATTGATGAATCCTTTGCAAAGTTCCTAGAATGAGCTTGAGTGAGACTATCCTGAAATGGTAAAGTTGTACTAGTAAGGATAATAAAATAGTAAAGTTATGTTAATGTAGATAGTATGGTAGGGGACAGAGGCAGAAAGATAGGCAGTTTGGTTTTCAGTTGAGTGAATTGAAAGCATGGGAACAAGCATCTGTCTAGTTTAGCAGATATTCCTCAATGTTACTTCCTCTTCGCTTCCACTCGGCTGTGCATGATGCCGTAAGAAAGGTGGGAATATTCCTATGTTTTACGTAAATGAAGAGTCAGAGCTTAAATAAGTTGTCCAACGTCACACTTGAATTGTAGTAAAGTCAGAATTCAAGCCCAATTCTGCAGGACTCCAAAGCCCCATGCTCTTTCCAGAATACCATCATGCTACCATACATAAATTTAAATATTACCCAAATCACCTTTTCATTGCTGTGCATGTGTGTGAATGTGTATATTAATATGTATGTTTTTTGGGGAAAGAAAAATAGTGAGATGGACCTTGGTGTGCCACAAAATAAATACTTTCTGAATTTAGGGATTTTTTTTTTCTGAGTTTTTTTGGAGTGAGCTCAATATTTAAACTTGTATTAGCCCTTCATTTCAAATATTCTCTGTTGTAATAGAAGGCCCTTTTAGCTACTGAACTGTAACATATATCTTCTTAATACATGCTTTCTATCTTTTATTTAATTAAGAGCAATTGGTAAAAGTAGCTAGATTTAACTTCAAATAATTAAAAGTATGTAATTCTTGGGAATCATTTCAGATTTTGCAAGTACTATGCAGTTTTTAAGAACTATGGAAACAAAACTTCAGGCTGTGCCTAGATTTACAGTCTTCACAGTTTGTAGTCTATGCTGCTGGCAATTTTACTTAGCTGGTATACTCTCCACAGAACATCATTTTATCTTTTAAAAACAATTACAATTATAATTAGTATTGTTATTACTTTCTCAGCCGTGGCAGGAGAATGCAATGATCCAGTCTTCAGTTCATCAACATGAAATGCTGGGAATGCAGCCATGTTAGGCTGCCAGAGTGGACTCCATGTTGCCTTCAGCTGAGCTAAACTCTGAAACGTTGGGTAGGAAAAACCTCAGGAAGAATATCACATTTGAGGAAGTTAGAGGGAGTCCCCCTAGAGACCACACTTGTAATTTTCTTTTCGTCTTCACTGAGAGGTTATCAACTTTCTCAGTTGCACCCAAACCTGGCCGTACATTGGGATCACCTACGGAGATTTGAAAATTTCTGATGCCCAGGCTGTACTCCAGACCAATTAAATCAGAAGCTCTGTGGGTGGGGGCCGGGTGCGCTGGCTCACGCCTGTAATCCCAGCACTTTGGGAGGCCAAGGTGGAGCGATCACCTGAGGTCAGGAATTCGAGACCAGCCTGACCAACATGGAGAAACCCTGTCTCCACTAAAAATACAAAATTAGCCAGGTGTGGCGGTACATGCCTGTAATCCCTGCTACTTGGGAGGCTGAGGCAGGAGAATTGCTTGAACCCAGGAGGCAGAGGTTGCAGTGAGCCGAGATCGTGAGCCACTGCACTCCAGCCTGGGCAACAAGAGTGAAATTCCATCTTAAAAAAAAAAAAGAAGCTCTGTGGGTGGGGCAGGCATTAGTAGCTTCTAAAGCTCCTGTTAAAGAAAATGTTATCCAATGATATTTAAGTATTCTAAAGAAGACCTCATTCAGGACCATCATGACAGGTGTAAGGACCAGTGCAATTGAATTTTGCAGTATGGAAGAGAGATTGGGCTCAACTTTGAATACAGCATGGACAAGTGGAAATTTAAAGCCAAGGAGCAGGGTGGGGCTCATGGATACAAAATTACTAAGAGGAAATATCAGGAATAAAGGAGATTCTAGCTAAACCAGCCTAACAGGATTCTTGCTGAAGACAGGCCTGGATGTCTTCAACCAGTGGGATGATGGAGGATGAGGAACCCAATCCAATATTGAGGTTTGATCAGACATCAAGGGTGAAGGGATGACCTAGCAGGGATCTTTGCTAAAGCTGAATTGTATAAGAAAGTGCACAGATAGGCTTAGGAAGAGGTTCAGGAGTCTGACTACAGTTTGATCAGGCAAAGAATCTTTGTCAGTTCCTAGATGATTCCAACTTGCAGTCAAGTTGAAGAACCAGTGAATGATAGCACATTGCAGGTGGGTTTCAGAAACTCTCTGATGGTAGCTCCAGATAATATCCTGGACAGAGGTGGATAACGGGGAGGCAATCATAGTGGATCTGGGCTATGAGGTGTCAGATGCTGGTACCAGTCTTAAGTCTGCACATAGGGCTGGCTCGTGCTCTGGGATGTGACTGCATGTGTACATTGCACAAACTGACCACTACAGTTCTTGACAGACACTGGATCCAAGCCTGCAGGACCTAAGAACTAGTGGGGATTGACCTTCTTTGGAATAACTGCTTCTGTAGTAGCTGGCAGAGCTGCAGGTTACTGCTTTATAAGAGTGAGCACTACCGTGCATCTCCATAACCCACATGTCAGGTTGGAGAGACCTGACTTCCAAGTTGGCCTTGGGTACTACCATCCACATACCCAGCACTTTTGAGCAGCCCCAGCCAGCCTCTGCAGCCAGATGTCCCCAGCTTCTGTGACCATGTTCAGGGAAGGAACCAAACAGGCAGCTTACAGCTGAAGGTTTGCATTTGTCTACTTAGGAGCAAGGACACATAGCCACATGGCATGCAAGGCAGCTTTTTAATAGAAGCAGTACACCTCTTCAGTAGACATAAATCCAGATGGGGCCACACCATACAGGTTCCACTAATGACTTAAATGGACTAGGCATCCCAGGCACATCAGGGAGAGAGGTGTGAGAGTCTTGTTAGGGTAGCCTGGATTTTTAGATTTCCCTTCTTACTACGGTTGATGAGAAAGATCAAGTATTTACACACTGCAGACCAGTGGAGCATATTTGTTGTATCCAAATGGAATAGAACAATTGTTTTCAATCTTTACTATTCCACAATATTAAGACTTTTTTCTGTTTTCTCAAAGTTTCAGCAGAAGTGTTACAAAAGAGGCCCCAGAGAGCTGCCTTGCCCTTTCCACAATGTGAAGATACAGCAAGAAGATGCAGTTTCTATGAACCAGGAAACAGGCCCTCACCAGACATCCAATCTGTGGTGGCTTGATGTTGCACTTCCCAGCCTCTAGGACTGTGAGAAATAAATTTCTCTTGTTTATATGATACCCATTTTATGGTCTTCTGTTATAGCAACCTGAACAGACTAAGACAACCCTCATGACCAAATTACTTCCCAAAGGCTCCACTTCCTAATATCATCATATTGCGTGGTAGGATTTAAACATATGAATTTGGAGGGGACACAAACATTCAGTCCATAACAGATGAGAATGAGGTTAGAAGGTTAGAGGAGGCAGTTGATCACAAATTATTTGAAACAATTTCTAGTATTCTGTGATTAAGAAACAGAAGCTATTTTAGAGATATAGTTTATGCCTCCACTATTCCCACTTTATAATTAGAGAAACCTAGGTCTCCAGAAGTCACATGTCCAGAGTCACAAAGTGATTAGCAGTGTGCTGGGACCACAATAATCATCTCTTAGCTCCAAGCCTCATGCAGTTTTCATGCCACAGGACTGACTCATAGTAACCTGACTGTCATAGGAATCCTACTTCTTTCAATTGGATTCAGCAAATAGTTAAGCAGATTCCAAATCAGGCTACAATATTAAATCCAAACAGCCTGTGTAGAAATAAAGACCAACTACATGAGAACAGGGAGTAGATATGCATTCGGAGATTACTATAGTGAGGGAGTCATCCCTTGCATTTTGGCAGAGATTCAAAGGCAGGCAGAGGAGTGGGAAAGCTTTATATTAGGAAAAAAGAGAATTCATGTGTACTCTGATTGGAAGCTGTTGGCATGGGGAAGTTGCAGACAGACTAACTATAAATGAGGCATCCTATGTAATGTTTAGGGGTGCATATTTGACTTTTTCTGGTAGTTCCTAGATTGGAAGTAGGAAATTTAAAGAAGCTGTCAATTATTGAAGCAAGTGCTGGCCATTTGAGGCCAACTGTTACAGGAGTTATTGTTTGGGTTCCTGGACTGTTTCTTAGAGATAGTAGTCAAATCTCCTGCAAGTCTGACTTGTGGATCATAGACTGGCTTCCTGAGCTGGTTATTGTAGATAATAGGGTTGTTTCTTGGCCTGACTGCTGCAGGTTGCGGATCAGAGTTCTATTTTTATATAAGTTCTGGCCATTGTCCATTTGTCTATTCAGTCTCTCACTTGTCTCAATCCATTTACCATCCCCATTCTCTCATAATCCAGAATTTTTGTCATGCACTACATTTTCTGATTTATGTACTTGTGGTTTGCAAAGTTGCAGTGGGTGGGAGATTGTTTGGATTTTCTTATTCACAATGCAATGAATGTTTTAATGGGCAAGCAAAGATTGAATCACAAAAATTTCCAGCTCTGAAAAGCTTCACTGTCTGAGAACTGCTGCTTGCTGTTCTCATGAGAACAGTTGCTAAGATAAAATACAGCTTTTCTTTGGACTATTATTACTTTATTCATTATGTCTTTGTAAAACACCTACATCACACAAGAACTACTGCAACAGGGACTATAGGGTTATAAATATGTGTGCCCTTCATAGGGCATAAATATGTGAAACACCTGGATAAAAATAATGATAGTGGATTGTTCTGATTCTTAAGTAAATTGGAAAGCATGAAAACTGTTTTATTGGGAAAAAAGCTTATTGGAAGAAACATCCTAAACAAATAAGAGATGGTTGATTATCCAGAAAAATTCATTTCCTCTCAATTTTATCAGACAAAAGATTATGCATTCCTTAGCCATCAGGGAAATGCAAATCAAAATCACAATGGCATACCACTTTACACCCACTAGGATGGCTGTAATAAAAAGAGAGATAGTAACAAGTGCTGAAGAAATCAGAACCTTCATATACTCCTGGTGGGAAAGTACAATGGTGCAGCTACTGTGGAAAAAGAGTTTGGCAACTCAAAAGATGAAGCATAGAGTCAGTTACCATAAAACCCAGCAATTCCACTCCTAGGTATCTACCCAAAAGAAATAAAAACATACATCCATACCATAACTTGTACATGAATGTTCATAACAGCATTATTTGTAATAGCCCCAAAGTAGAAATCACCCAAACATCTATCAACAGATGAATAGATAAACAGAATGGTGTATCCATACAATGTTATGTCATTCACACATGAAAAGAAATGAAGTACTAATACACACTACAACATGGATAAATCTTGAATACATCAGGCTAAGTAAATAAGTCAGTCATAAAAGACCACATATTTTATGATTCCATTGATATGAAATGTCCAGAATGGGTAGATCTACAGAAATAGAAAGTACATTAGTAGTTGCTTCATGACTGTGGGCTGGGAAGAAATTGAGAATGACTGCTAAATAGTATGGGATTTCTTTCATGTATGATAAAAGTATTTTAATATTGATTATGGTGATGGTTGTACAATTTGGTGCCTATGTGAGTACTAAAAACAACTGACTAGCACATTTTAAATGAATACATTATATGGTATGTGAATTATATCTCAATAAAACTTATTTTTAAAAAGACAACATATAGTAGCACTATCTTATGTAGTGAACATAAGTAGTGAACAACACTTCTATTAAGGAACATTACACAAAACTTTAGAGCTTTAAGAAGAACATGCATCTTACTTCACCATTATCATAGTCATATGCACAAAGGAGCACAGTACTAACAGATTTGGTGAAAACAAAGTCTATGAGGGAGATTTACATGGAATGAGAGTTGATTGAACTACATACATATTTCCTGTAAAGTTCTTGTGTGTGTGTCCATCATTTTATTAACGGAGTCAGAATGTTCAGATCATCAATTATCTATCAGATACTATGTTTGGTGCCGGGGAATAAGTAAGCAAATGGAAAAAATTATAAGTTTAAAAATATGCACTTTGGAAGGCCTAGGTGGGAGGATTGATTGAAGCCAGGAATTTGAGAACAGCCTGGGCAGCAAAGTGAGACCCTGTCTCTAGAAAAAGTAAAAAACAAAAAAAACAAAAAAACCAAAAACTTAGCTGGGTGTGGTGGCATGCACCTGTGGTCCCAGGAGGCTGAGGTGGGAGGATAGCTTGAGCCCAGCAGTTGGAGGCTGCAGTGAGCTATGATTGCAATATTGCACTCCATTCTGGGTGACACAGATACCTTGTCTTATAAATAAATTAAATAAATAAATAAATAAATAAATAAATAAATAAATAAATAAATAAAGTGAGTCAATGCTATAGGACATGTGAAAGTAAAAGCTACTTGCTCTCAAAGAGAGTTTCCCATTTGAGAAAAAAACACAGTCGCATGACCCTACTGGTTGAGCACCTGTACTAATTAGGATTATTTAGTAGCAGGTTGCATAAATTGATCTGAGCAATTGTAAGCCAAAGGGTTTTTCTAAGGGCAGGAATGCAGCTGGGTCTCAGGAAGGAATGGAACTGGAAACCAGAAAACCTTCATCACCACCCCTGCCACTGCCCATAGTGTTTTCTTCCTGCTCTAGGTTCGGTATCTCTCTTCCTGCTGCTGCTCTTTCTCTACAGGCTTCTGCTAATTTATCCACAAGAAAGAGTATGGTTTCTCAGTTTATATGTTCAGCCACAGAGACAATCTATTTTCTCTTTTTCCTCTCTCTCAGCATCTTCAATTTTAAATTCCTTCTATAACCGAAATCAAATTAAGTGACATTCTTTCCACTGTAACTAACAGAAAACCCAGGAAAGAGTGACTTTAGTCTTTGCAACTCCAAGTCTGTGGACCAGCATCATCAGCATCATCAGTGGGCTTGCAAGAAAAGCAGAATCTGAGGTACTACTCCAGACCTATGAAATCAGGCTCTCTGCTTTCACAGGACCTCCAAGGGATTTGAATGAACATTAAAGTTTAAGAGCTGGGTTAATCAATTTAAAAGATTTATTATCTCATTTAACGGGAAGGCTCAAGAATGGTGGTTCCATGCTGGTTGACTCAGAGGCTCAACTGTGTCATCAGGACCAGTGACGACCAACAGCATCCTTCTACTCTGTTGTTTTCCTCTCAGTTCTTAAGAAGTTTGCAGCCTTTCCAAGCTTCCCATCCATGCATAACAACGTCCTATAGCTGGAGGAAAAGGTATTTATTCTTTGGATACCTTTTTAAGTAGGAGAAGAATCTTCCCAGTGTCCCCTCAGCAGATTTCCCATCACATATCACTGACCATATTGTGTGACACACCTGTTCCTAATGTAGCCACTAGTAAAGGAATTGAATTCTCGTGATTGACAGACTGATCAAGATTCACCCCCTGGATCTGGGGAGGTGCTTAACTTCCCTAGAAGCACCTGGCCTCCTATTCTCTTAACAGAACTGGGCTCTATGAGCAAGGAATGAGGGGAGAATGGGAGTTGGGTAGGCACTCAACAGTGTCTGCCACACCACTCCTGCAATAAGCACCTATGTGTGAAGCATAGCGTAGGAGGTATGAAGCAGAAAGCGCCTACGTGTGAAGCATTAGTAGTAGAAGAGTTGCTGTAACAAATGGGGACCGCACAGAAGGGTTCTTTGATCATTTCACACAAATTCCTCAGCAATCCCTATGTTCATATACTTGCCCGGCAGCCTTTGCTTCCTAACTTGAAAGCAATTTCTTCAAAGACAACCAGATTGAAAGCTCATTGCAACTATATTTTGAAGAGCTGGGAGAGGAATGAGTGAAACTGACATGGATATTTTCTGACATGTAAGTTCTCACAATGGGAGGTGGAATGTTTTAGTTTCTCCATAACATCTTAATAAGCTGAACATTGGATTGATATATAACATAATGGAAATTAAAATTTATTTAACATTCATTAGGCACTTGGCAGTATTCTAAACACTATACATAAATTAGGTAATTTAATCCTCCTAACAACCCTATAAAGTATATACTATTATTATCTCCAATTTATAGAGGAAATGCTGAGGTGGAGAAAAAAATAGCTTGCCCAGTTACATACTATGTAAGACACAGAGGCAGGATATTGGAAAAATGAGAAGCTGTAGGCAGGCTAACTGGAAGTGGGGCATCCTATGTCATTGCTTAGGGGTGTGTATTTGGATTTCTCTGGCTGGTCCTAATTAGGGAAGCTGTCAGCTATTAAGTACTGGTTATTTTGCAGGGGTTGCAGGAGTTATTGTTTGGCTTCCTGGATTGTTTCTTAGAGATGATAGTCTGGATTTAAACCCAGAATGTCTAACGCCAGGGCTTGTGCTCACAGTCTTTGCAGCAAATGAGCATTCAGTGGTTTTTATGCACATCTCCTTCTGAAACTGGAAAAGTCACTGGCTAAAAAGATCTCAGGTACCATTATAAGAATCTGGGATTAACAGCCAAGGAAGATGTCTTTCTCTTAAGCAAATATTGAACCACACAAAAATTCATTGCAAAGTTATAAGCTTAAAGGAGCTTGCTGCCAATTTTGTTTTACTTCATCTGCCTATTTAGTGATGTTATACTTTATTGAATTAACTCAAGAGAAAGAAATGTGCTTGTTATCTAATAATGCTACCTACCATTTTGAACACTTGATAGCCTCTAAAAACCTACATTTGTACATCCCAATTACAGGATAATAATGTGGGGGAAAATGTATTACAGCTAAAACAGCCAAGGGTTAGCATCCCCAGTTTTTCTCTCGCTTGGCTGCTGGTTTTTAGTAGCTACATTTGGATGTGATTTAATAAAATCTGAAGCTAATTTAATCTGTACTCTATATGATAACTATAATTTCATTATTCTTAGGTTGTTTTTGTAAGAAAAAATTAATAACCTTGTTGTTTTTCAATAAGAATGAAAACCCTTGCTATCTTGACTCAATAAACTAATTAGTTTTTTTTTTTTTTTGCTTATAGTACTTAGAGTTATCTAAAGTAATAATATATAATTCTTGGATCTTAGTTAGAAATTTTATTCTGTTAATCACATCCCTTGTCTCTGTGGTGAATTCAAATGGGCAAATATAATTTGAGTTATAAAACTTATGAGTTTTAAAAAATACTAGAGGATCTATTGGTTCACATATAGGAAATGTTAAGGTATTGGCTAATCAATTATTCATAGAACTAATGAGGAGAAAATTTTATTGACCTCAAATTAAAAGAAAAAAGAAGAAAAAGAAGGAAAAATGTGGTATGTTTTGTACCTGAGTTATTTATTAAGTAATGGTCTACCTAATAAAGAATATTTGGTAGAATTGCACATGTAAATTATCTCATTTAAATTATAATGACTAAATTTTTATTTGAGTACAGGTTTTGTTTTTTTTTTTGCCTTTAGAGCATCTCTAGCATCAATTAATTTAGCAAGGTAAAAACTAACCAAATAGTTTCTAATCACTCAGAGGTTCATTCAACTTGCCAAAGACTCCTGGTTTTATCTTTCCCTATCATTATCTGGTTCATTAAGCACTCACTGGAACTTTCTTTTGCAGACACTGTGGAAATGTGATACAATATAAGGAAAGGTCAGGTGTGGGCAAGTGCTCATAATCTAAGAGATAAACTGAAAAACCACATATTAAAATTAGCTTATGACTATAAAAACAGGGTTCCTTTCCTAAGTACATTGTTTTGTTTTATTTATTTATTTTTAGAGTTCAGCCTAGGGTGGTCCTGGCCTCAAGTGATTTTCCTGCTTCAGCCTCCCGAATAGCCAGGATTACAGGTGAGAGCCACTAAAAGCCACCGCACCTGGCCACACTTACTTTATTTAATTCAATCTTAATGGATTGATCAAATAGAATGTAGCATATTAATTTTTTCATGGAACCTGAAAGCTTAATGTGAGACATTGTTGACAGTGAAATATCTTTACATGCTGGTTGGCCCCCCTGTGATGAGGCTGATATCATCTTGTATTATCAAACACTTGATTTTCAACCTGTTTTCCATCACTCAGTTTACTCAATGCATTTGCTTTACTCCTTGCAGAGCTTAGACTCAGACAGTAGCCTTTGGGGTTCACAGATAGTACACCTGTGGCTCCTATGTGGTCACCTTTCCCTTTTCTCAGCCCCTGGCAACCCTGCAGACTTAGCCTAAGAATTCTCCAAGTGTGCTCTGGGTCACCATGACCAATCTGTCAGTGTTAAAATGAAACTTAGCACTGATTGCCCTTACTGCCCTAGAGCCTCTCCCAAGTTTCCCTTTCTGCTGAGCATGGTCTCAGCTAAGAATCTTCAATCTTGTCTACTTTTTCTTTCTCATTCTGGGTAGCAGAATAGCTCAGAGAAAAAAAAAAAATCAACTAACTGCCAATGCACCCAAGCCTCTGCTTGGAAATTCTCTCATTGGTTTCTGGTTTATTTTATAGCATTTCCCTTTTTCTTTTATTTATTTTCCATCAAAACATCCATGATTCCTCTCCATTGCCTTTTTTTTTTTTTTGAGACAGAGTTTCACTCTTGTTGCCCAGGCTGGAGTGTAATGGCGCGATCTCGGCTCACTGCAACCTCTGCCTCTCGGGTTCAAGAGATTTTCTTGCCTCAGCCTCCTGAGTAGCTGGGATTACAGGCATGCGCCACCACGCCTGGCTAATTTTGTATTTTTATTAGAGACAAGGTTTCTCCATGTTGGCCAGGCTGGTGTTGAACTCCTGACCTCAGGTGATCCACCTGCCTTGGCCTCCCAAAGTGCTGGGATTCCAGGTGTGAGCAACTGTGCCCGGCTTTCTCCATTGCATTTTTAACTGTTTCTCCTACATGTATCATATTTTGTGCTATGTTAACTTTTTGGTCTACCTATCTATTCTCAATGGTAAAGACTTTGAAGAAATGTAATTGGTCTCACTCCTCATTGTTTGTTTCACAGTCCCTAGCATAGGCAGTGTTCAATAAATATTTGACACCTATACTGTTGAATGTGAGGGCAGGACCAATTTGGGAATATCAGGGAGGGGGGTTCTGTGCAGCATGCATGCATTCATTCACTCATTCATTTATTCATTTAATAATCATGCCCCAGGTGCTGCAGTGTGCGATGGCTCTTATGGAGTTTCATGATTTACAGAAGTTCCACAAATGGGAAGATGGAATACTCTTAGAAACAAACTGTTCCCACCACAGCACTTTGTCCAGACATTGCTGAGTGTGGAAGGACTGATGGAAACTGAGTAGGCTCACAGATTTAATTGCAAGTGTCTTATGGCATTAGAAAGTTTAATATATTCTTCACAGTGTGATGAAGGGTTGTAAAATCTCATCTCTAACGATTTCATGAAACGGATACCATGTAAGAAGAATTTTTTTGCACCTACTTTCTAGATACACAGTTTCACAAGATTTTTTGGTTGTTTTAGTATCTGCTCTTCAATGCTGTGTTGAAAATACACTTAAAAGAACCCCATTTTAACCTTGCAGAATGAGTTGCAGGTGTTTTTCCTTATTTCCTTGCCCAAATATCAAGTTGGGAATCTCAGCCTTGTAATTATATACCAATACTACATGAGCTGCTGATTATCTGCATGTGATTCACTATTGTCTCCCCTCTTTCCTTACCTAAAGGTTACATTTACATAAAGGATATTCAAGGATAACACTTTATCATCAAAGTGGTTTCTGCCCTTAACATTTAAATTACCAAATGTAATAAGAAGGACTAATCTGACAGACATCTCAGTCATCCTGGATACAGGCTTTTTGACACTGTCATGAAATTATCTTCATTGAATAGCTATAAAATCCTAATGTCTCAATTACAAGCCTCCCTTCCCACACTTTCTGTCTTTCTACTCTGTCTTTTGTAATCCTCCACTCAATTAAGAGCACAAAAGTGGAGGAATTACAACAAACTTTTGTGCAGTTCCCAAAGTGAGCTGTGCATCAGAATCACCTGAGGGGTTTACACACACACACACAGAGAGAGAGAGAGAGAGAGAAAGAGAGACAGACAGACAGAGAGACAGAGAGACAGAATAATTCTGTAAATCTAAGTTGTGGCCCAGGAATTGTATTTTAGAAAGCTTCTCAGGTGCTTTTGAGGCAAGCCAGGAGTGTAAAATAATGGCTTAGTTAACAGTGAAGCAAATTATGTAAACGTTGCACCAAAGCAGGGATTTAATAGTGACACACAAATAGTGTTCCAGCATCTAAGGACTTCTAAAAAAATAAGGTAGCCATTTTTTTTTCAGTTGGGCTCATGCTACAAGCAAACGATTTCTCTCTAAGTCATTTTGGGGTATAAGTATTTCTCTACATCTTCCCTGCCCCTAACTACCACTGACTATAGCACCAGAGGATAATAGAGGCAGCTGTACACAATGTAAAAGACATCATTTCCTTAGTAAAAGAGGCAACCTCCATTTCAGAAAGATTTTGTGTTTGATTTTACATTTTTCTTAGCTCAGGTTCCCTCAGACCCCAAGACAAGGACTTAGATGCAAGCGAGAGAGTAGGGAAAGTGAGACAGGGAAGGGAGAAAAGCCAATAAAGGGTGCATCATTGAGCAGGCTGCCTCTGTAGGTAACAGGGGCTCAGTCACCCTGGCTGGGGGATCTCCAGGGAACACTGTTGCCACACCCCATGAGTTCCTCATCAGAAACTGAAAAAGCTAGAGTATTTATCCAACAGCAGCAGTCTCAGGCTGATTGATGATTGCCCCTGGTGGCATTAAATCCCAGTCCCCTATTCTTGGGGGATGCCCTGTCATGAACTAGGCATGTATCTACAGTGCCCAAAGAAGCCTTGAGCAGAAAAGCAGAGGTGTGGGTCCTTGAGTGTGGAAATTGTCCATGTACATAAACTGTCCTCCACTGCTGCAGGTGACTTCAGAGTGGGCTGGGGGAATATGGGGCAGGGTGTCTAACATCTGTGACAACATCTAAAGCCTTCATTTTGAGACATTTCCAACTGGATATGGTGTATGGTGTTTAATCTCAAAGGCCCACGTGTACAGAAGTGATTCTGCCAGTACAGACTGATTTGGAACATGGTCAGCAGGAAAGAGAAGATAGGGGAGAACCAAGACAGAGACAGTTCCCTTCACTACAGCCATAGAAAGTGTCACTTAGTCCTAGGTAGGAGATAATGGATGGTGTTCTATTATTGGACTGTCTGCTCTCAGATCCTGTCTTTCCTATGAGCTGTATGTCAAGGAATACATTTTCCAGGCACATTTACTTTCTGGCTTTCTAGATAGGTTTCGTGTTGCCAAAGATTGAAGGGCAGGAGGAAGGGAATGTCAGAGCATTTTTTCCCATTTTTCCCTTCTTTGAGGGCTGTCTCCAGCAGTTCCTATATTTTCTCTGCGATTCCTGTTCCCACAGGACAGCCTCATTCTCCTGGTCTCAGCTCCCACCAGGCAGCCCTGGCCAGAAATCTAGCTCCTGCTGGAAAGCCCCACACTCTGGGCTCTGGAACCCCATTCTCTACCTTACTTTATAGTTCTGGAGCTCAGAATGCCAAAGTGACTCTCACTGGGCTGAAATTGAGAGGTTGGTAGGGCTACATTTCTTTCTAGAAGCTCTAGGAGAGAATGTGTTTTCTTGCCTTTTCTAGCTTCTAAAGGCTGTCCTCATTGCTCCTTACATTTTCAAAGCCAGCAATGGCTGGTTGAGTCTTCATTACATGACACTTTTCTGATCTATTTTTCTGCTTCCCTCTTCCACATTTAAAGACCCTTTGATTTCTTTAGTCCCACCAAGATAGTCCAGAATTATCTCCATATTTTAAGGTCAGCTGATTAGCAAACTTAATTCCATTTACTACCTTAATTCCCCTTTGCCATATAATGTAACACACAGTCATAGTTTCTAGGAATTTAGACATGAACATCTTTGGGAAGCCATTATTTGGCCTGCCATACCACATTTCTCATATATCAGCATCTCTGTTTCTTCTAAAAAAACAATGCCTTCATGTCCTGGAAGTGTGCATAGTTATATCCAAGGAAAAAGAAGAGGCAGCTATGAGGAGCACAATGCAATAGTATTAAGAAGTGGGGCGTTTAGGGGGTGATTAGGTTATCAGGGTATAACCCTTATGAATAGGATTAGTGTCCTTGTAAAAGGGGCTCAAGGGAGATTATTCACCCCTTCCACCATTAAGGACACAGCAAGAAGGCACTGTCTTTGAAGCAGAAAACCCTTGTCAGACACTACATTTGCTGGTGGCTTGATCTTCGACTTCCCAGCTTCCAGAACTGTGAGAAATAAATTTCTGTTATTTATAGATTACCAGTCTCAGGCATTTTGTTTGTAGCAGCACAAATGCACTAACACAACTGGTGATTCATGTATTTTCTTTTAGCTTAAAAGGAAGATGAGTTCTCATTATATGTTTGTCAAATATTTAGTTCACATGAACATGATGTTATGTATAAAACATCCTTCCAGTGTAACATGGAGTATATGAAGTTGGATCTGAAATGCTTTTACACTCAAGAAAACTTTAGGTCTACCACAGACTTAAACATGTACACAATATAGAAAACTGAATGGAGGGAATGAGAAGAGGTGAGTGAAATTCTGTGTGTTATCACAGAATTGCTAAATCAGTTTCAAACTTCTAAATTCAGACCCTGGTGATGTGTCGATAACCTTAGAAATGTCTTTTAAATATCATCTTGGGAAGTGGGTAAGGGAAACAAAAGCTCCTGGGAGATTTGGTCACAGGAGGTGAAATATATTACGCTATCTGAATTTCAAATTAAATGTGGGTTTTATTTTCTAATCATTTGGAGTAAATAGGATGCTCCCTTTTCCTATCTTTTTTTACTCCTTAGGAATTCGTCTAACAAATAGTTATCATGTGACAGCCATATGGATTTCTCTGTATTGTTTTTTCCTACTCTTTCAGGTCAGTCTTCTGCTTCTCAGTAACTTGCCTTTTTCTATTCCCTGTTTTAAATCCTATTAGATACCTCTCCTTTTCCCCTTTTTGATAGCTATCTGTCCTTCATTTCTGAGTAAAGTATTCTACTTTTGAGAAAGAAAAGAAACTTGCTATCTGAAGAATGAAAGCCGCCTTTAATGATTAGGCCCAAAGAGGCATTGGCATCTCACTTCTCCCCTTGAGTGTGCTCTAGGTTAACTGACACCAAGTAGTCATAGAATGCCATATGCTGGACACCATAACTCATACCTTATAGTTCAGCAATGCATAACTAGTCACTAACTGTATTGGTCCATTCTCGTACTGCTATAAAAATACTACCTGAGATTGGGTAATTCAGAAAGAAAGGAGTTTTAATTGACTCACAGTTCTGCATGGCTGGGGAGGCCTCAGGAAACTCACAATCACAGCAGAAGGTGAAGGGAAACTCAGGTACGTCTTACATAGTGGGGGGGGGGGGGGGGGGCGGAGCGGACACTGCCAAACACTTTTGTTTTTTGGAGATGGAGTCTCACTCTGTCACCTAGGCTGGAGTGCAGTGACACAATCTTGGCTCACTGCAACTTCCACCACCTCCTGGATTCAAGCGATTCTTCTGCCCCAGCCTCCCAAGTAACTGGGATTACAGGTGTCACCATGACCAGCTATTTTTTTGTATTTTTAGTAGAGATGCAGTTTCACCATGTTGGTCGGGCTGGTCTGGAACTCCTGACCTCAAGTGATCCACCTGCCTCAGCCTCCCAAAGTACTGAGATTACAGTTGTCAGCCACTGTCCCTGGCTGCCAAACACTTTTAAACCATCGGATCTCATGAGAACTCACTCCCTGTCATGAGAACAGCATGGGGGAAACCACCCCCATGATCTGATCACTTTCCACTGGCTCCCTCCCTGCACACATGGGAATTAAAATTTGAGATGAGATTTGATTGGGGATACAGAGCCAAACCACATCATTCTGCCCCTGACCCCTCCCAAATCTCATGTCCTTTCCACATTTCAGAACCAACCATGCCTTCTCAACAGTCTCCCAAAGTCTTAACTCATTCTAACATTAACTAAAAAGTCCAAGTCCAAAGTTTTTTCTGAGACAAGGCAAGTCCCTTCTGCCTATAGCCTGTAAAATCAAAAGCAAGTTAGCTACTTCCAAGATACAATGGGGTTACAGGCATTGGGTAAATGATTCCATTCCAAACGGGAGACAGTGTCTAAAACAAAGGGACCACAGACCCCATGCAAGTTTGAAATCCAAAAGGGCAGTCATTAAATCTTAAAAGCTTCAAAATGATTTCCTTTGACTCCATCTCTCACATCCAGGGCACAGTGATGCAAGAGGTGGGCTCCCAAGCCCTTGGGAAGCTCTGCCCTTGCAGTGATGCAGGGCATAGCCCCTTTGGCTGGTTTCATAGGCTGGTGTTGAGTGCCTGTGGCTTTTCTAGGCTCATGGTGCAAGCTGGTTTTGGATCTACCATTCAGGGATTTGGAGGATGGTGGCCCTCTTCTCACAGCTCCACTAGGCAGTGCCCCAGTGGGGACTCTGTGTGGGGGCTGCAATCCCACATTTCCCTTCTCCACTGCCCTAGCAGAGGTTCTCTATGAGGGCTCACCCCTGTAGCAGACTTTTGCCTGGGCATCCTGGCATTTTCTTATATCCTCTGAAATTCTGGCAGAGGTTCCCAAACTCAACTATTGTCTTTTGCTCATTTGCAAACCCAACACCATGTGGAGGCCACCAAAGTATGGGCTTGCATCCTCTGAAGCAATGGCCTGAGCTATACATTGGCCACTTTTAGCCACAGCTAGAGCTGAGCAGCCAGGACGCAGGGCACCATGTCTCAAGGATGCAAGGAGCAGTGGGGCCTCTGGCCCAGCCCATGAAATAATTTTTCCCTCCTAGCCCTCCAGACTGTGATGGAAGGGGCTGTTGCCAAGATCTCTGACATGCCCTGGAGTCATTTTCCCCTTTGTCCTGGTGATTAACAGTCGGCTCCTTGTTACTTATGCAAATTTCTGCAGCCAGCTTTAATTCCTCCTCAGAAAATGGGTTTTTCTTTTCTACCACATGGTCAGGCTGCAAATTTTCCAAACCTTTATGCTCTGCTCCCATTGTAATCATAAGTTCTAATTTCAAATCATCTCTCTCAAGTTCAAAGTTCCACAAATCTTTAGGGCAGGGGTAAAATGCCACCAGTCTTTTCGCTAAAGCATAGCAAGAGTGACCTTTACTCCAGTTCCCAATAAGTTCCTAATCTCCATCTGAGACCACCTCAGCCTGGACTTCATGGTCCATATCACTATCAGCATTTTGTTCAAAACTATTCAACAAGTCTCTAGGAAGTTTCAAACTTTCCAATAGCTTCCTGTCTTCAGAGCCTTCCAAACGGTTCCAACTTCTGCCTGTTATTCAGTTCTAAAGTTATTTCCACATTTTCAGGTTACCTTTATAGCAATACCCCACTCCTGGTACCAATTTTTTATATTAGTCCATTCCCACACTGCTATAAAGATACAACCTGAGACTGGGTAATTTATAAAGAAAGGGGGTTTAATTGACTCACAGTTCTGTGTGACTGGGGAGGTCTTAGGAAACTTACAATCATGGCAGAAGGTGAAGGGGAAGTCAGGCATGTCTTACATGGCAGCAGGAGGACACGGGGGACACTGCCAAACACTTTTAAAACCATCAGATCTCATGAGAACTCACTCATTATCATGAGAACAGCATGGGGAAATCACCCCCATGATCCAATCACTTCCTACCAGGTCTCTTCCTTCGCATGTGGGGATTACAATTCGAGATGAGATTTGAGTGGGGACACAGAACCAAATCATATCACTAACCAATGTTATTTTTATAAATCAGTGAGGATTTCTGTGAAACAATGTTGTACAAGCCCATTCTTTGTCCCCTTTGCCTTTAAAATCCTATTTGTTGTATCAAAGACCAAAGGGAGAACTCACTCCCTACAGCTATTTGGAAGTGTATCCCAGTCCTCAACCTTGGCTCACATAAATTTTCCATATTAATTTTGCCTCAGTTTCTTTCTTTAGGTTGACACATCTGTTGTAAGTCAGCAGGATTCAGTGATCCTTCCACTCATGACCACTCAGCATTTCCTGTTGGACTTGGGAGCTTGGCACCAGCATGAACCCACTGTGTTCCTCTAATTCCAGAGGATTATTGGGTGAAAAGGGTGAGACCTCCTGATTCTGGAACCTCCCTTTCTTTTCAGGTGAAGTCTAGACTTTATTTGGGCTGTCCTTTCTAATCCTCCCTTTCTAGAATGAAGGTTCCATCTTTGTCTTGTGGACAAAAGATTAGGATTTCAGGGAAAACAAAAAGGAAAACTGCCTTTTCCACCTCTGCCTTAGTGCCCAAAGGTCTGGATGAAAAGGTACTGGAAGTTTAGCATAGATTTTTTTTCCTTTGCATGGTACACTTTTAAAATTGAAGCTGTTTCCTGTTCTTTAAAATATAGACTTGGATATTCATTTATGACCAATCCCTTAGTTCTAAACTGAAAGGTGAATAAAGATGAGTTCTTTTGCACTGACGTTAAGGAATTTGAAAAATACTTTTTTAGAGAGCTCTCCTTTAACTCCCCAGAAAAACCCTTTAAATTCCCAAACTGCCTGCAGGCTTTTCTCAGTCCGTTGGAGACGTAAATCTCGCCACGTCATTGAAATATTAACATCCAGAGAATAAGCTAAGCAGTATTCCAGCTGAGATCAGATTTGAAACAAAGTTAAAGTTCTTAAAACCCATCATGAAATTCCTTTTCCTAAAGGATATCTTTAGTTCAGGAGAGAAACGTGTATAAAAATTAGTTTGTTTTAATTTACTTGTATGAATCTTGACCTTTTAAGATACATGTTTGTAATCCTTTCTACTGAAGGAAACTAGAATATTTCTTTCTAAAGTACTGAGGATTGTTGGGCTGTGAAAAGTTAAAATGCTGGGAGACAGGCTATTTCTTACTCTGCTTGTCTGATGGCAGGACAGCAATTTACAAAGAGACAGGGTTTCCTGCCTGCTTATTCCCGCATAAAGATGGGTCCCTTTACAATGCTTGCTCATCAGCTAGGAGACAGCAATACCAGGGAATCTAGGAGCAGACTTAACTCTTCCCACAAATGTACCATCCTATATTTTCCTGCCTTTTGGCACTACCCCACAGGCACCATTTTCCCCCTAGTTTACCAACTGTCTCTAAATATTCCAACTGGACTTTGTGTGTAGACGGTCACCTGAGAAGCTGAGACCCCAGAGAGTATAGTCAGACAGCTGTGGGTTGTACCTCACTTGCAGCTAGGGAAACTTTCTTTTCTTTGAGCTGTGTTTGGGGTGGTTCTGGATATTTTGAGGATTGCGTTGCACATCTTTGGAGATGCCTGGTGAGTCCTTAATTAAGTCATAACCTCAGTTAAGGCGTATTGGTTTGGATGACTCACTTGAAAAGATATCTTTGGTTTAAAAAGGAGAAAAAAAGAAGCAGGAATAAGGCTGTTTGTTCTGGCTGAAATCTGATAAGAGTTTTGAAATTTTTTTTAAAGAGCTCTATAGTCAAAAGATGATTTAGGCTAGGTGCAGTGGCTCATGCCTATAATCCCAGCACTTTGGGAAGCTGAGGCTGGAGGATCACTTCAGGCCAGGAGTTTGAGACCAGCCTGGGCAACATAGTGAGACCTCATCTCTACAAAAAAATTTTTTTTTAATTAGGTGGTTGTGGTGGTGCATGCCTGTAGTCCCAGCTGCTTGGGAGGCTGAGGTAAGAGGATTGCTTGAGCCTGGGAAGTTGGGGCTGATCCATGATCACACTACTGCACTCCAGCCTGGGTGACAGAGTAAGACCCTGACTCAAAAAAAAAGATAAAAGCTGGCATTTAGTAGATGTGTGTGTGTGTGTGTGTGTGTGTGTGTGTGTGTGTGTGTGTGTATGTAGACTTCTGTTGTCTCTATAGAAGCTCATCAGTCAACTGAATTCATTTCTTCTTTAACCTTTAATTATAGGCACTCCTTTGTTCTGCTTCTCTTTTGATGACATAATTTTTGCCAAAGATAATGTAAAACTTCCTTGACCTTTTGGAAAGCTTAAATTCTCCCTCTACTTTGAAATGTAAATTTTCTATACTGTTTTCTCTCAATTTCAGTAAGAGCTTTGGACATAACTTGTTCCACTTACAGAGGTACAATTTAATCCAAGTGTTCTTTTAAATTAGTGAGTTTTACTTGTCTTATGGCAGAAATTATAAAATGTATACCACAAAATATTTGTATTTTTACTATACATATATGCACGTCTGTGTTTCTATATTGCCTACCTGGTACCAAATTGACTTGTAAGTAAATGAGTACTCATAAAGAATAAGTGCAAAAGCTTTTCAAGTTCACATGACTTTAGTAATCTTTGATAAATAAAGCTAGTTTTAAAATTGCTGATAAAATAAAACTTGAATGTCTTTAGAACAGTCAGTATTAAATACAATTCAGACATTTTGCCTGGGACTACTGGTCAGAAAGGTTTAGATTGTCACTGATAGAAGTTTTCAGGTCATAAAACTCTTGATTTCTGTGATATTTTTGATAGTTGTTTGGTTTATCTATGATCTTATGTGTTTGGTTTTGAGCCTTCAGATTGTAAGGTCTAGACAAGTGCCCATAATGAGGTCTGGTGACTTAGGCCACCCCAGCTTTGGTGCTGAGCCAAACCCAGGATATCCTCCCTGACTCAGTTGTGTCTCCTAGCCAGGATGGGAGGAATCAGATTCTCCAGGACTTGTCTTCATGGCCTTCTCTGTCCTGGGTTCTACACCTGGTACATAACAATTAAAATTGCTTACTTCCTAGGTTTTTCACTAAGAATTAGGGTTACTAAGAGTTAACATTGTAATTAATATTTGTGATTAAAACTACTGTAAGAGAAACAATTCTGTATATAAAGTGTAAAAGAAAAATAGGATGTGTTTTGGTAAAGAAAGTTTTTTAAAAAGGTGTTAAAATGTTTAATAGATAAGTAAGTTTGCCTGGCTTAAAGGTGATTTAAAAGTTATTTAAATTAAAAAAGATAAACTAAGTAGATATAAAAAATTGGGGAAAAAGAAAATGGGAAAAATTGTAATAGGTATAAAAGGCTTATGAAAATCTTATGCTGTGTGATCAAAGCTGATCAAGATTGGATGTATCTGTATATAAGGTTTTATTAAAATTAGATTTAATAAGAATACATTGATACAAGGGTTACATTTGTTTTTTTCTTCTGAACAATATTTTCATATACTATTAATAAGATACAGTAAAATATTTTTGTTCACCTTTTCAGTAAATTGCAACATTTTTAAAAGAAGAGGAGAGTGGGAGAGATAATCTGATGCTGCCTTTATTAGGTCTTTTGATTGGAAACTGAGTTGCTGCTCTATTGAGTAAAAGTTTTTGCTTTCTGAAATCTTTGAATTGTCACTTTAGCTAAATAGATGACTATTATTTTAGAGTGACCTGTGATTTATTTTAGTATCAAGTGTCTTAAACCTTTGGTATTTGACATACCTCCCAAAAACAAATTTCAAATTCTAAAATTCAGTCTTTTTGCCCTCAAACTAACTCTTGGACATTCAAAAACATGGAGGGCTCTTGAAAATCCAAGAAGGACATATTAGGCTTATTGGGATGTTAAAGGGATGTTAAAATCATATGGGAAGTATTATCAAATAAGAAATGGTGTTTGACTTTCTTTGAATTATCTTTGTGTGGATGTTATTAATGTATGCTCCAAAATTGTATGAGGTTTTTAAAAAATCTGATATCTCTTGATATATGCAGTAAATCACTTTTTATCCTAAAACCTTTTTTGCAAATTCTAAAGCATTGTGTCTTCAAGGAAATTAATGGAAAGGACTATGACAAGTACTCTTGAATACAGGTTTCTGATACCTTTGGAGATTATACCATTGGACTAGGTAAAAACATTCAGAACTCTAATAAAAAACTGATGGGTTTATAAAAATTGCTAACCCAACTTCAAACAGAGCAAAAGTTAATTATATAGGACTGAACTGATAGAGGACTGAAATAATTTGTTATGACTTCATTTTGTTTGAAATATTGCTGATTGCCTTTATATTTTGCTTTCTAGAGTCATATATTTTTTTCTTTTAAGCTATTTATAGTTTACAGCAATTGAGTAAAGCATACTTTTGTGAGAAAAATTGAAACATTTACCTTTCTCTCTACCTGATTTCTCTAGAATTTGAAAACTGTATTCTCATTTTATTGCAATGTAGCTATTTGTGTAAGTTCAATAAGAATCTCTTTTCCTTTTGCAACAGGACACAGTGGAAACACTGGTTATTTTACAAAGGCTTTGACTGGAATGTCATATTTTCAAGTTTTAGCAGACTGCTTTGAGAGATTAATATTGACTTTATAAAACCAAGACTTGGAAAAAATAACTTGGTACCTTGTCTATATGGTTCCTTTGCAGGATCCTGACCTTGGGGTAAGTAATGTCACTTTCTGATAGGCATAGAAACCTCAAGATATTGGGGGACCATTGGAAGATAGGATATTTTGGGACCTTTGGAAGATAGGAATTCAACCAACTTATGAGCTATCCTCAACCTTGACCCAAATAAACTCTCCATATCAACATTGCCTCAGTTTTTTTTTTTCTTTTGGTCAACACTTTAAAGTCATCTTATCCTTAGAAACTCTTGCCTTTCTAGAGTAATTATTTTATATACTAAAAATTGATCTACATCAAAAATATTACTGCTCTAAAAGTCCTTTTCATAGTGTATGTCATGGCCAGACTGAGATGACCATAGACAGAATAGGAGAGGGGGAGCTAGTTCCAAGAATTAGACTAGAATGAAGGGGAACTATCAGGTGTCAGATAGGACATTTGCGTATAAGTAAAAAAAGCAATTCAAGCTATCAAGTAGCTTCTGGAATTCATAAAGGAACTGGAAAATAAGAACTGGAAAGACATCTGCTTCTGTGTGTCTGTTTTATTCTTCTTTATCTGCAGACTGGCTTTCTTGTCAATTCAGTCTCCATTGTAGCATATGGCCCCACACAGAGATTGGCTGTCTCTCAATCCCAATTCCAAATTCTGCAGGAGGTGGGGGAGAATCTCAATGGCCAGTTTGGGTCAAGCATCCAGCCAACTATGGTTAGGAATGCAAGAGCATGACATATGAGTCAGCCATTCCTAAAGAAAGAATAATCCCTGAGAGATTTAAAAGGGCAACAACACTAAATCTGGGCATGTTCAAGTTCAAGTCCAGAAAAGGCAGCTAACTGAAGTTAGCCAAATTTGAGTTTGAAGGCAGAGTCCTCCAGGCTGCCAAGTCTATCCAAAACTTCTGACACAAACTTCAAGTTCACAGGTTTCCCCAGACTACCCTCAGGTTTGATAATTCACTAGAAAGACTCACAGAACTCACTGAAAGATACTATACTCATAGTCACATTTATTACAGGGAAAGGGCACGACTTAGAATTAGCCAAAGGATGACATAGGGCAGAATCTAGGGAAGGTTCCAAATGGAAAACTTTCATCATCCTTACAGGTTACCTTCTTGACATGAGTGAGTGTCAATACGCATAGAATATTGCCAAGCTGAGAAGCTCACTCCAGTTTCCGTGTCCACAGATTTCACTGAAGTTTCATTATCTAGGTATGTCTAATTGATTGCTCACATGTTTGAACTCAATCTCCAGCTCCCTTCCCCCAAGGCCAGACTAGTATCAGTGGTCCCAAACCCCAACCTTCTAAGCACAAACAGTTGGTTTTTCTGGCATGGCACCCTAAAACTATTGGGTGTGACCCACCCTACCCTTAGTCATCTTGCTAGCATAAACTATTCGCTGTAGGCAGAGGGACCCACCATCAATAAAAAAAGACACTCTTATGAGGAAATTCCAAGTATTTAGAGATTTCCTCTAAGGAGCTGAAGACAAAGGCCAGATCTCTGTGTACGTGGCCAAATTTCTTACTACACAGCAGCAAATACAGCCACTATTCTGTTTTCATGATCTTAACAAGAAAAGCATGGTAAGGTTGGCTCTAATCTTAATGTAAAGCTACATGTTTTCTGCTCTGTGATGATCATTAAGAATAGAGTCAGACGCTTGGTGGTGGACACCATCTTTAACTGACATAGGAGAGAGATTCTAGCAGCAGCTCGCAGACGGATTTATGGTAGTCAGCAGTCCATGATGGCTGAACAGGGGGGTAGTACTTGGCACGCTAAAGGTATACAGGACAATAGATGGTTCTGAAAGGTATAAAGGGCAATAGATGGTTCTGTTGACTGGGACAGGTTCCAAATCCTTTGGAGTAAGTGAATTTAACCTTCTAGATTCTCCCACATTCCTTTTCTATATTATTTTCTTTATTCACATATTATCTTAGGACCTCACAGCTACCTTCCCAAGGCAGTAGCCCAAACCCCAGGAAGATTGCCCTTCATTTTCTACAACCTGCTCCATTCACATGAACCCAAACCCATAATCAAAATCACTTAGTTTCCAGGGAGAATTGTAATCAGATAAACTAACGCATAATTCAAGTTAAATTGTATATGTTCTTTGAAATCCACTTCTGTTCTATCCATAGGAAAAGAGAGTCAAAGTAAGAATTTAAAATTACAGTCAGGGACCAAGCTGTGAAAGTTATAGAAAGCAAGAAGATTAATCTGTTGTTTTAAACATTTGATGCAAATGAACAATGCTGGGTTTAAAGAACAGAAAATTAAGCAGCATAAATGAATCAGATGGAGAGGAAATTCTCTCTAATTGGAAATAGATTGCTGTAGGGTTTTTCACAAACTCAAGTCATATAGATTCCTGCCTACCTTTTTCTAGTGGGATGGTAAACTGATTATTTCAGCTGAAACATAAAGAATAGATGAGAGAGAGAGAAACCATTCAAATCAATGATTCTGTAAGGTAAGTTTGGTGTAATGAGTCTCTGAGAAGGGACTTGTTCAAACTCTATCCCTTTTCCTGGCTTCTTCTGAATTTCGAGTATACTTCCTACTTGTGTACTGTCAAGAGTTTAGTTCCCAATGAAACTAAACTGTGTAAGTGAATTGTATGGAAGTAGAGAAAGAACTAATCTAGATGGATTTGAGCACTGCAAGAGTTTTAACATTTAATCCTGTGTAAAAACAATACAGAAGTTGCAAAACTGGATAGAGATCAGCTTTCTCCTGCACTATGAGATCCAAACCCCAGGAGGGATCTCAGGGTGTGGTTTGCCAAAAGGCTTTTCCTGACATAATCTGCAAGTCTGTAGGATTCATGTTTGAGTAGGTTAATCTGGGAACTGTCCATCAATTCAATAGGAAATCCAATAGTTTCCAAAAGACTGCCATATCTAAGACACTAATATTAAATAGCATAGTAGACTCTATCTAGTGAATTGAGAGAGATACCCTCTCTCCATATATGTTACCGGTAAAGGGTCTTGACTGCAAGTTGTCCAGGTTCTTGGTGTTTTGAACAAAGAATTGGACAAAACGTGCAATAAAGGAAAGAATGAAGCAACGAAAGCAGAGATTTATTGAAAAAGAAAGTACACTTCACAGGGTGGGAGTGACCAGAGCAGCAGCTCAAGGGCCCTGGTTACACAATCTTCCGGGGTCCAAATACCCCCTCTAGAGATTTCCTATTGGTCACTTGATGTACACCCCATGCAAATGAAGCAGTGGCCCACAATCAGAGGCCAAAGTGAAGTTACAAAGTTATACTCCTATGCAAATGTCTGCTTGGTTGCTTTCTGCAACCAATCAGAGGTACTTTCAATTTTCCATCTGCCATGTAGAAAGTGTGGGGAGCGGGGGTGTTGCAAAGGGAGTAGCCTTTGGTCCTTTTGTTAATTAGGTATGGAAAGCTAGGGTTTGCCTTTTGATTTAGTTCTAGGAAGTCAGCGTGAACTGGCCTTAGGTTCCTTGCCTCCACACCCTATTCTTCTGCCTCAAATTCACTAGATAATAGGATATCTCTACACAGGTATTCTCTCTCAATTCTCAAAGATAGTAGGATAGAGGATATCTCCACACAGTGGCTTGAATTAGCCCCTACTTGTGTAGAGATATCCTCTATCCTACTATCCTTGGGAAGTATTCTGGACTTGGGCAAATGCTCTTACTGTGGCCTCTGTTACCAACATCAACAACATGTTACCACAGAGGAATCTGAGAAAACTCTTTATTTGGATAACACTGATTTTTAACATGGCTCAAACCTATTATTTCCATAGCTGGCATAGGGAAATCATTAGGTTTCTCTCCAGATGGATAATGATTTTTGTAACTTGATTTACATTTAGGAATTTAAGGTTCTTAATGAAGGTTGACACATTTGTGAATCCAAATTATTGCATAGTTCTACTGATGATAGTAGTCATCTTATATGCTTAGAAAATATTCCTTTGGATAGCTATGTTAATTGCTATAATTTTCTTCTGTCATTTTAAATCAATTTCTTCTTTGTGAAAACAAAATGTTACAAATCACCATTTTGTACTATTAAGTTGTAAATTACAGTGCATTGAACTAAAATGTTTCAGTTGTAACAAAGAATGGAGAAAATTATCAAAATTTACGTCTATACTAAAATAGCTCAATGCCCATTGTCTTTTGTAAACACTGAAATTAAAACAAATAGCTGGGCGTGGTGGCTCACACCTGTAATCCCCGCACTTTGGAAGGCCGAGGTGGGCGGACCACCTGAGGTCAGGAGTTCAAGACCAGCCCGACCAGCATGGAGAAACCCCGCCTCTACTAAAAATACAAAATTAACCAGGTGTGTTGGCGCATGCCTGTAATCCCAGCTCCCTGGGAGGCTGAGGTAGGAGAATTGCTTGAATCCAGGAGGCAGAGGTTGCAGTGAGCTGAAATCGTGCCACTACACTCCAGCCTGGGCAACAGAGTGAGACTCCATCTCAAAAAAAACAAAAATAGAAACAAAAACACCCCAAAACAAATAGCAATATTTATGAATTTATATCTGTTTATAAACACAATTAATTCTATTGATCTATACTTTTCTGGTCTTTATGAAACCCATTGTTCCTTTTGTGATAGTGGGATAGGTTTAGACTATAATGCTCATTTTTATCTTAAATTAAACACGCTTGATAAATATTTATACAGTGCCTACAGTTGCTAGGTACTGCAGGGGACATAAAGGAAATAGACCTGCTTTTTTGTCCTTAAATATTGAGACTCACATAGACATAAAGATTCAGGTTCAGAAACTATTGTCTAGGGATTTCCATATATCTTCATTTGTGTCACCAGACAACCTCTCAAGGTAGATAAACTACTTTAGGTAGATATACATTATAAGGTAGATAGAAAACTAAGGCCTAAGAGTTGACTTGTTAATGTCACATAGTACGTGAAAAGACCCGGATCTGAAATATGTTCTTTTCAGTGCTAGTCTTACACTTTCAGCAAAATTCAAGGCAGAACAGGGTGAGTGACACAGTGCAAAGAAAATGCTATGGGAGTTTGGGGGAGGTCACACAGAAACTTCTAAAAATTTCCCCATAAGGGATAATAATTTCCCCATGTGGGCTTTACTTTCCTCTTAATAGCCTCTCGGCTGAGGACTTCTGACCCCATTATTCTAGTTATTTCTCTTAGAAGAGATAACTTTGGTAGGTATGCCTTCACTTCTTTGACCTGCTTCTCTCTTATGGTCTCTCATTCTTTTTGCCTCTTTTTCCTTCGTATTCTGGGAGAGCTGTTGTGGTTAAACTGCCACATCACTTACTCGCTTTTCTGCAGTAATAGTTTTCCTCTGTACTGCCTCTAGTACAGATTCAAATTCTTCCACAACATTTTTGGTTTCTCTTAAATTTTATTTTGCTAGCTTCTTTTTAAAATTCTGCCTGCATCCAAGTCTATTCTCTTCTTATGTCTCTGTTCCTACAGGAAGGCTGTATTTTCTCGGTTCCTTGGGAAAACCAAGCAGATGTTTTCTAAAATTTTCTTCTACATCTTACAAAAAAAATTTGTTTAGAGGATGTTTTTCTACTGAGTCTTTAGATTAAAAAATTTTCCAAATAAAGACAAGGTGCTGTGAGTTACCCAGCCTCACACAACTTCTTCACTAGAAAAATGATGTCAGTAATGGTACTCACCTCATACAATTAGCATGGGAAGTAAATGAATTAATACATGTAAAGTACTTGCAGTAGTCTGGGTCCAGTCAGGATACAGAAACCAGAGAGTAGGCTAAACTGGGAACGGTTGATGTATAAATGTATCAACAAAAGGGTAATATAGAATATAAGGAAACTCTACATGGTACCCTATGGTTGAGGAAGGCAGGGAAAAAAAACTTGGAAGGGGCTCAGACCTTGTTGGAGAAGATGTGATTCAGCCCATTGGATAACAGTGAATTTTGCTGGTTTGGCCAGGCTGGAGCTGACCTGGGGCTGCTGGGCAAACAATAGGCCATCCTCTGGATGGCAGGCTTGCAACCAGCAGCCAGGGGTGTGCTCCTGCAGTGAGAGCCGGGTCATCTTCAGGGATAGGAGCCCTTCAGAGTACATGGGCTGTGTGGGTCTGTGTCCCGAGGGCTGCAGAAAGGCTATTGTCAGGCCAAGTCTTCAAGGTCACAGAGAGACCAGTTTGAGGTGTGTACCCGGGGCAGGCTCTGCCAAAATGGCCTCACTCCTATACTGCTAACTCCAGGTCATGCTGGAAAGGGCAGGAGAGCCTCTTCCTTTAACAATGTTCCTCTACTACCATCTACTGGAAAAAACATAACATTGCATTCACCTTAAAGTGCTTGGGAGTTTCATTATCACAGAGCTATAAACTGAAATGTGTATTCAGAGCTGAACAATCCTGTATCGATAACTGACACAGAACTTAAAATCATGCCTGGCACACAGTAAATATCACATTGCTAGAGATAACATTTTGCTATTATTATTGCATTATTTTCTTTGTTTAATAATCTTTGAACAAAGAGACATCTATCCAGCTTGGTGTGGGCCAAGAGGCCAGGTATACTGAGTGCCTTTAGTTCTTCTCGGTACTAATTTGAGAGCTAGTAGCTTCTCTCTCTCATATCTAGAATGAGCCTCAAGGTTGATGTAAACAACCCTTAGTCACTCTTATAGGCATTGATTTGATGAGCTGTCCCTTGCCCTTCTAGCTGATTTTCCTGATTATCAGAGGCTAATGTAGTTTGTAATTTTTCTTTGTACAAATGTAAGTCAAAGATACAACTCCTTCACATGCCCCGCTCCCAGGGCCTGTTTTTTGGCCCTGCCCACAGTGCTTCCAAGATAGAATGCCTCATAACATGTAATGCACCCTTTCCTCTGCTGGATGCTGTTGGTTCTGTGGCATCACAGGAGTTGCAGTCTCTGACTGGGTATGTGGGAACAGGGAAGGAGGTCATCAGTCTGCCTGAAGTATTAAATTATTCTGGTGCAGTAAAGACAAAACCGTACGATTTTCTAGTTAGGCCATTCTAAAGACCAAACCTTTACCTACCTTCCTTGTGGCATTATATTTGCCCTTCTGTTTTAGAAGGTGGGTAGCAGAGTTCAGGAACATATATCTCAGCCAACTGCCATACATTCCACTATTGGTAGACCATCCCAATGGACTCTGGTTTCCAGAGTTGCAGCCACTGTTTGCCATTTTATGTATCATTTCAAATATTTTTTTGAGAAGGTGAGAAAAAGGATATTAGGGAACATTAGCATGCCTTTTTTTCTTTTCTTTTAGAGATGAGGTCTCACTCACTACATTGCTCAGGCTGGCCTTGAACTCCTGGGCTCAAGTGATTGTCCTGCTGCAGCCTCCCATGCCATTTTGTCAGAGGAGTTTGAACCAGAGCAACTCCAACTTAAATAGGGGTTGGGTAAAATAAGGCTAAGACTTACTGGGCTGCATTCCCAGACGGTTAGGCATTCTAGGTCACAGAATGAGACAGGAGGTCAGCACAAGATACAGGTCATAAAGACCTTGCTGATAAAACAGTTGCAGTAAAGAAGCTGGCCAAAACCCACCAAAAACAAGATGGTGGCAAGAGTGACCTCTGGTCATCCTCCCTGCTACACTCCCACCAGCTCCATGACTGTTTACAAATGTCATGGAAATGTCAGGAAGTTACTCTATATGGTCTAAAAAAGGGGAGGTTTGAATAATCCATCCTTTGTTTAGCATATAATCAATAAACAACCACAAAAATGGGCAACCAGCAGTCTTTGGGGCTGCTCTGTCTATGGAGTAGCCATTCTTTAATTCCCCTATTTTCTTAATAAACTTGCTTTTGCTTTGCACTGTGAACTTGCCCTGAATTCTTTCTTGCACGAAACCCAAGAACCCTCTCTTGGAGTCTGGATCGGGACCCATTTCCAATAACATCTTCTGTTAAATCATGAATTTTTCAAAGTATAAATAGTAATAATAGCTACAATTTATTAAGTGCTTGCCATGTAGCAGCTGCCACCTTTTCTCATTTACCTTTAACGTGATACCATGCTGGAACTCAAATTCAGGTTACTGTAACTACAAAGTCCATGTTCTATGTTAGGCTGTACAGCTATACTATTTTACATTTTCTTTTCTTTTTTTTTTTGGAGACAGAGTCTTGCTCAGTCGCCCAGGCTGGAGTGCAGCCACTCCATCCTGGCTTACTGCAACCTCTGCCCCCGGGTGCAAGGGATTCTCCTGCCTCAGCCTCCCGCACAGCTGGGATTACAGGTGCACACCACCGCGCCCAGATAATTTTTGTATTTTTAGTAGAGACGGGGTTTCACCATGTTGGCCAAGCTGGTCTCAAACTCCTGGCCCCAAGCGATCCACCCACCTCAGCCTCCCAAAGTGCTGGGATTACATAGGTGTGAGCCATCACCTATAATCTATTATAGGCCGAACCTCTATTTTACATTTTCATTCCATACATTTTTACTTTATTTTTTCCTAGGAAAAGTGTATAGGCTTTGTGATAGGCAGAATAATCACCACCCCAAAAGATAAACATAATCCCTGAAACCTGTGACTGTTACTTTACATGACAAAAAAAAAAAAAAAAAAACTGGGGGGTGGCAGCTTTGTAGGTGTGATTGAGTTAAGGTTCTTGAATTAGGGGATTATCCTAGATTGTCTGGATGACATTGTAATCACACTTCCTTATAAGAGGGAGGCTGGAAGAGACCTGGCATATAGGGGAGGATAAGGTAACGTGACTACAGACGTAGGGACTAGAGTGAAACAGCCACACTGGAGTGAAACAGCCGCAAGCCAAAGAATGCCAGCAGCCACCAAAAGCTGGAAGAGGCAAGCGTGGAGCCTCTGCAGACAGCGCAGTCCTGCAGGTGCCTGATTTCAGCTTAGTGGAACTAGTTTTAGACTTCTGGTCTACAGAACTGCAAGCATAACATTTTCTTGTTTTAAGAACAAATCTGTGGCCAGGTGCCATGGCTCACACCTGTAATCCCAGCACTTTGGGAGGCTGAGGCAGGCGGATCACCAGAAGTCAGGAATTCGAAACCAGTCTGGCCAACAGGGTGAAACCCTGTCTCTACTAAAAATGCAAAAATTAGCTGGGTGTGGTGGTGGCCACCTGCAATCCCAGTTACTCGAGAGGGTGAGGCAGGAGAATCGCTTGAACCTGGGAGGCGGAGGTTGCAGTGAGCCAAGATCACACCATTGCATTCCAGCCCAGGCAAGAAGAGTGAAACTCCATCTCAAAACAAAACAAAACAAAACAAAACAAAACAAAACAAAACAAAAGAACACATTTATTACAACAGCCACAGAGAATGCTAGCTGGTTTCTAGAGTGTCAACTCCAAACGGTTAGTGATTTCCACAGTATACACACTAGCTCAGTGGTAGAGGAGGTGGTGGAGCATCTGCTGTGGGCATCGTTCATTAGCTCCACAGTATTCCATCCATTAATACTTGTCAGTTAGAAGGGATATTATAACTCATTGACTGTATCTCATCCAATGTATCAACTTCCCCTTCAACATTATATTCACATGATTGTCAGGTCTCTGCTTAAACAACTTAGACAAGTCCCCCCACTCTGCTTCAAACAAGTCCTCCCACTGGCAGAGATTTCGCTACTTTTCAAGGTGTGGGATCTATACTTAGAGAGCTTGACTAATCAGACATTTTTCCCCTGATATTTAACGTCAATCTGCCCTCTTATAGTTTTCATGCATGGGCTCTGGTTATATACCCTGGAGCATCAAAGAATATGTCTATTCCCACTTCCTCAGGATAGTTGATGAACTTTACCTTCACCCAAATCATAATGTGAACTCAAGAAATTCACAATCAACTAAAACCGTTAAGATTTTGTTCATGATTACTATTGTTAAACCACATCTACCCCCATACGTTTTGGCAAAATTAGCTTTTTGGACCCAACTATGTTCTACCCCTATGAAACTAGACCATGTTAGACTTGGTACATTGTTCCAGTTTGTAAAGATTCTCTTTGATCCTGGCTCAGTCATTTATGTACCCATCCTAGTTTCATGTATGCACCTAAACCAGCATGCCATGATGTCAATATCAAACTCTTTAATAAAAACTTTGAATGGAATTAGGCCAAGGAGAGCCTAGCAATATAGCATTAGAAACCTTTTCCCATGAATTACAAAATTCCTAAGCACAATATCACTTTTGTATCCATAAGGATATCATGAGAATCTTTACCAAATGTCTTGCTAAAAATCCAAATAATACCATACCAATGTCATACTCTTTATCCATTTATGCAGTTCATACTTGAAAGTGCTATTTGAATTTGCTCATATATAAAGTTGTTTTATAAAATTTAAGTCCCTTTATACTTATTCAAGGAATCCGGTGGCCTAATGAGCTTGTCAGAAAAAGAAAATGAGTGAATAAATTCTCAGAAGTTCACTTTTTATTATAGAATTAAAATATCTGTTAGTTTTCTTGAAGTAGAAAAAAAGGTAATATTTTTCAGTGATATTTATGACTGTAAAAGGGCTACACAAGGCTCATAGAAAAAAGCCCCATTAACCCTGAAGCATTAGGTAGAAAATAAGCTAATATCCTGAGTATAATGAAGGTGAGTGTTTGAGAGGTTCAACAATTCCAGTCTTCGCTGCAACACTGTCCCCAGTCAGCCAAACCACAATGAGATACCACCTCATGCCAGTCAGAATGGTGATTATTAAAAAGTCAAGAAACAACAGATGCTGGTGAGGCTATGGAGAAATAGGAACACGTTAACACTATGGGTAAGAATGTGAATTAGTTCAACCATTGTGGAAGACAGCGTGGTGATTCCTCAAGGATCTAGAGCCAGAAATACCATTTGACCCAGCAATCACATTACTGGGTAATTATATACCCAAAGGAATATAAATCATTCTACTATAAAGACGCATGCACACATATGTTTACTGCAGCACTATTTACAATAGCGAAGACATGGAACCAACCCAAATGCCCATCAATGATAGACTGGATAAAGATAATGTAGTATGTATACACCATGGAATACTATGCAGCCATAAAAAGGAACAAGATCATGCCCTTTGCAGGGACATGGATGAAGCTGGAAGACATCATCATCAGCAAACTAACACAGGAACAGAAAACCAAACATTTTATGTTCTCACTCATAAGTGGGAGTTGAACAATGAGAACACATGGACATGGGAATGGGAACAACACACACCAGGGCCAGTCAAGGATTGGGGAGTAAGGAGAGGGAGAACATTAGGACAAATAGCTAATGCATGTGAGACTTAAAACCCAGATGATGGGTTGATGGGTGCAGCAAACCACCACGGCACATGTATGCCTATGAAACAAACCTACACGTTCTGCACTTGTATCCCAGAACTTAAAGTAAAATTTTAGAAAACAGTTTAGTACACTTTTGCCAATACAATTTTAAAGACAATATTTTCATTTTTTTTGTGTGTGTCAAAACTGTGAATCTGTGGATTTAGCTCATTTAATTTATGGAAAATGTCTGCTGTATAATTAGCATTGTCAAATCAATTAGCCAAATCAGGCTGGCTTTTTATCATAAAATCTGACTTCATTTTTCCATTGAAATAATTTCATTAACAAACATTTCAAAAATGATTACAGAAAGCACTGGGAAAGAACTTATAAATGCATTTAAAAAATAGATTACTAAAACCAATCAAGTTAAGATTAAATACTATAGATATACTTTATTCACTTTTATAGTAAGTTATAAAAAAAGAATAAGCTTATATAACATTTCTCATTACTTAAATTATAATAATGCAATGCAATATAAAATATAAATTATAAAGGCAGGGGTGTGATTAAAAATATGGTATTTCTTTGGTAAATATGGGTGTCAGGTGATCATTGGCCCTTGTTATAAAGTGAGAATCATAGTGACCACCTCAGAAACACTCCATGAATGTCATATGCATCATGATGAAAATATGCATATGCACTTACTGAAAAAGAAAAGTATATGAAGGCAAAAAACCCCTATTTGATACAGCACAGGAAATAAATTTTGTTAACAGTAGATGGAAAATATAACATAATGTATGAAATGAAATAAGATGAAGGTTGAATGTAAGGGGGATATATAGTTGATAATATAATTAGATAAATATATTTTAACTAACTTCATATTCATGTAACACATGAATTTTAAAGAAATCACATAACATTTTAGTCCTTCAGGTCTTATCCAGTGTGTTTTCAAGAACCTGGTGGTCTGGTTACATTTAAAATACTTAGTGTCACTAACCAGTACTGCTCTACTGTTTGAAGGTGCTTTGATTTCTAGCTAATGAAATCTGGTAGAAATGAGTATTATGAACAGCTGAAAAACATCGCTTGCATTTTAAGGCATGAAAGAAGCTTTATTTAGTGATTAATATTTCTTACTGATCTTCTCTGTTTTGCATTCATTAAACACTCCATTAAGAGCAAATAATTTTTTGACACTAGTCAGGGTACAGAAGAGACAAGCCCATTAAAAGAAAGTCCTCATTAACTCCACTGCCCACACTGTACAATATATCTGATTCCATGACATTTCAATAGCTGCTTTTTCTAGCACCACTCTTCACTCTTCACAGCAATAAAGACAAAGATGGAGCCCTACAATGTGCTATAGATGCTTTAATTAATTATTATAAGAGGTGCCTTATATCCTGGTTATAATTATTTTTGCATTGGCTCTTTGGCATTCTTGCAGGTTTTTATACCCGGGCAAAGCACAATGGTAGGATTCCAGAGGGGTGAGAGCTTGTCTTTCTCTTGTAAAGTGAGTGAAGGAAGATTTTGAAATGGGGGTGAGGAAAGGCAAATCTTCATGATGTTAGGAAAGAATATATATGAAGACCTGGATCTGTAATTGGATTCTGATTCCTTTAAAACCATCAGTACCCTCAAATCCATGAAAGTCTGGGCTCTCTCCAGAGGTACTGAGTACTGCACCCTGGTTGGAAGACCACTGCTTTGCCTACAGTGGAAACAGTAGAAATGGAACAAAGTGGCAGACTAAACATATAGTTTGTGGATGGAATCCACAGGACCTGGCAACAGATTGAATTGGGGTAGGTAAGAGAGCGGGAAATGTCAAGGATGATGCCAGCGATTTTAGATTTAAGCAAGTAGAACTGCTATTTGCTGAGATGAAGAACACTGGATATGAAGGTGGCTTCGGCGGCCCTTTATAGTCTGTCTTTTTTGTTGATCTTATTTTGTTTTAGACAGTCTATTGACTGATATTTTATTAAGTTACGACTCTCAACTTTTTGGCCAATTTTATTCAAATGCAAATGATTATTGGCATAAAAAACATTATTTCCAAAAGGATTTTCCTTTTAAAAGTGACATATTTCCTTACCCACCCCAACACCTAAACCCTCTTACCAAACAGCTTCTCAAAGATTCAAATTCATACATAGATTTTATTGTAATATGCGGAATGGTTACACTTTGAAACTTATTAAATATTATAATAAAAATGGGAAGCTGATTTTTAAAATATTAATCACAGCCTTAGATATAATAGGCCCCAACAAATCTCTACACTGTTTTTTTTTTCCTGTGGATCCCACCAAGAAATATGAAGTCACCCAGGTGTTTTTTGTGCCTAGCTCAGTGCCTGACACATAGTAAGCGCTCAATAAATATTGTAGCTGTTGAGTGAGTGAAATATAGAACATTAACTTATTAAATTTTTATAAGACGTTTAAAAAGAAATGGGGTATTTTTATATGTAATTATTTTTATCTTAGAAGACCTCTTAGACCTGTTTTATTGCATATATACGATCCTTCACTAGTAAGTGAGGCTTTTTAATGAAAGTTCACGCCCACGAGTTGTGAAAATCTTAAGTGTGAGTCACCTCTTTCAGAGGTCTCAGAGCCACCTGTTCTGTAAAGGCACACGTTTCTCCCGCCTTTAGGCCATACTCAGGTAGGTATGCAGGTCAGACTAGAGTCTTTAACTTGGGCACCATATCTGATCTGCCTTCAGCGCACACTTCTGGGCCACTCTCTGCACTCTCAACAACCCCCTTGCCCCCAGCACCGTCGGTTTCACGTCGGGAGCCGCCGCGTAACCGCGGTGGAATCTCGCAAGAGCCGGGGCGCCCCCTCACCTGCCCGGCACCCAGGATCCGTTGCGCCGCGTTCGGGACCCCACCCCCATTCTGGCCTCTTCGCCTGGGCTCAGGCGGGGCGCTCGGTCAGGCGGTTACGACCAGGAGGCGTCGGAACCTGGCGTCGTAGGGCTGTGCTGCGCGGTCAGTCCCATTCACCCTCGCCTGGCGCTCTCCGGCGTGGGCGGGCCGGACCTCCGCCGCTTCCAGGAAGGGCCGTGGGCCGTGGGACCCCAGCGAGGCGGGTAAGGTCGTCCGCGTCTTCCTGCCGGCGGTCGGCGGAGGCTCGGCGGGCGGGCGGCGCGTGGGGCCGCCGGTGTCGTACTGCGAGGGCTGCGTGGGCGCGGAGGGCCTGGGCGCTCCCCAGCTGCTCTGGGAGCGCCTCCGAGTCCCCGCGCGGAACCCTCACCAGGCAGATGCTGGCCCATCCACCCAGCGCCCGGCGCCGGCCACGCAGGGGGTCCCGACCGCAGGAGCTCTCAACGCGAGGGTCTTCTGAGTTGCTCTTAACTCGAGGGTCTCCTTAGTTGCTCTCCCTCAGGCGGGCCGCGTTCTCTTCTATTCCTGTATTTCTGAGGTTTTTTTTTTTTTTTCTTTTCCATTTATAAACGAATAATGAGCTCGTTGAAAAACCTTGCCATCACTTACTGTATAATGTGTATATATACACACTCAACACAAATATATACGGATGATTATAAGTGATTTTTTGTGTAGAGATATAACTTTTCTAAGAAGTTGATGAATTACATTAAGGACACTAATGGATATTTTACTTGCATTTGTGGGATAGACTAGGCTAGGAAATATGTGTACATATACAGTCATGTGCCTCATAACAGCGGTAGTCCTGTAAGATTATAATGGAGTTGAAAAATTCCTGTTGCCTAGTGATGTCATAGTCGAGGCATTATGTGTTTGTGATGATGCTGTTGTAAACTGTGCTGCCAGTCATAAAAGTTAGCACATACAATTACGTACAGTATATAGTACTTGATAATAATAGATGAGTATGTTACTTGCTTATGTATTTACTATACCATACTTTTTTTTTTTTTTTTTTTTGAGATGGAGTCTCACTCTGTCACCCAGGCTGGAGTGCAGTGTGGCAGGATCTGGGCTCACTGCAAACTCCGCCTCTCGGTTTCACGCCATTCTCCTGCCTCAGCCTCCAGAGTGGCTGGGACTACAGGCGTCCGCCACGACGCCCGGTTAATTTTTTGTAGTTTTAGTAGAGACGGGGTTTCACCGTGTTAGCCGGGATGATCTCGGTCTCCTGACCTCGTGACCTGCCTGCCTTGGCCTCCCAAAGTGCTGGATTGCATATTCCAGAAGAAGGCATTGTTATCATAGGAGATGACAGTTCCAGGTGTTACTACCCCAGAGACCTAGTGGGACAAGATGCGGAGTTGAAAGACAGTGATATTGGTGATACTGATCCTGTCTAGGCCTAGGCTAATGTGTGTGTTTGTATCTTAGTTTATAATTAAAAAGTTTAAAAAGTAAAATAAAATTTTAAAATAGAACAATGCCTATACTAGTAGAATAAGGATATAAAGAAAAGAAATATTTCTGTACAGCTGTACAATAATACTTAGCTGTACAATAAGCTAAGTATTATTACAAAAGAGTAAGAAATAAAGTTTATAAAGTAAAAATGTTACAAGAAGTTATGATTTGTTATTAAAAAATATTTTTGCATTTAAATGTTTTTATTTGTACCAAATTATGAGGTACATGAGAAATGTTGGTACATGTATCTAATGTGTAGTGACCGAATTACCTTACTTAGGTTGTCCATGACCTGAGTACAATATATTTGTATTAAGTATAGTCATTTTACTCCACTATCAAACACTGAATTTATTCCTTATATCTTACTGAGTCTTTGTATCCTTAAGCCCACTTCCGTTCATCCTCCCCCTTCTTGCCATTCACTCTTCTTAGTCTCTGTTATCTATTTTTCCACTCTCTACCTTCATATATTATTCAAATTTTAAACTTAAATTTTATTCAAATTTTGTAGCTCCCACATATAAATGAGAACATGGCATTTGTCTTTTTGTGTCTGACTTAACTCACTTAATAACTTCCAGTTCCATCTATGTTACTGCAAATGATATGATTTCATTCTTTTTTATGGCTGAATAGTATTTCATTTTGTATATATGTCCCACATTTTTTATCCATTCATCCATCAATGGACACTTAGGCTAATTCTGTATCTTTGTTTTTGTGAATACTGCTGCAATAAATGTGTGAATGCAGGTATTCCTTTTATATTAATTTCTTTTACTTTGGGTAGATACTCAGTAGTGAATTGCTGAATTGAATGGTAATTGTATTTTTAGTTTTTTGAGAACTCTCCCTACTGCTTTCCATAGTGGCTGTACTAGTTTACATACCCAGTAACAGTGTATAAGAGTTCCCTTTTCTCCACATCCTTACCAACATCTGTTATTTTTTGACTTTGACTTTTTATTAATAGCCATTCTGACTGGGATAGGATGGTATCTCATTCTGGTTTTTGATTTGCATTTCTCTGATTAGTGGTGTTGAGCATTTTTTTCATATACCTATTGGCTGGTTACATGTCTTATTTTGAGAAATGTCTATGCATGTCCTTTGCATACTTTTTAATGGGATTGTTTGTGCTTTTCCTGTTGAATTGTTTCAGTTCCTTGTATATTATGGATCTTAGTTCCCTGTCAAATGAATAGTTTGCAATTTTTTTCTCCCATTCAACAGGCTGTTTTTTCAGTCTGTTGATTATTTGTTTTGCTGTGTAGAAACTTTCTAGTTTAAGTCCCATTTATCTATTTTTATTTTTATTGCCTGTGCTTTTGAGATCTTAGTCACAAATTATTTGCCTAGACCAATGCCCAGGAGAGTTTTCCGTAGTTTTGGATCTTACATTTAAGTCCTTAATCCATTTTGAGATGATATTTGTATGTAATAAGAGATAGTGGTCCACTTTCATTCTTCTGCATGTGGCTGTCCAGTTTTCCAGGCATCATTTATTGAAAAGGGTATGCTTTTTCCAATGTAGGTTCTTGTCAGTTTTGTTGCAAGTCAGTTGGCTATAAATATGTGGCTTTAATTCTTGGTTCTTTATTTGGTACAATTGGTCTGTGTGTCTCTTTTTATACCAATGCCATATAGTTTGGGTTATTATAGCTTTGCAGTATATTTTGGAGTCAGGTAATGTGATGCCTCCAGCTTTGTTCTTTTTACTCAGGATTTCTTTGACTGTTCAGGCTCTTTTTTGATTCCATATGAATTTGGGGGATTTTTTTTTTCTAATTCTGTTAAGAATGATATTGGTATTTTGATGGGAATTGCATTGAATCTGTAAATTGCTTTTGGCAATATGGTCATTTAAATGATATTAATTCTTCCTATCCATCAGCATTGGATGCTTTTTCATTAGTTTGTGTCATATTCAATTTCTTACGTTAGTGTTTTATAGTTTTTTATGTAGAGATCTTTTACCTCTTTGGTTAAATTTATTTTTAGGTATTTTTCTTTTGTGGCTATTGAAAATTAGATTGTCGTCTTGATTTATTTCTTGGCTCGGTCATTATTAGTGTATAGAAATGCTACTGATTTTTGTACATTGATTTTGTATCCTGCAACTTTACTGAATTCATCTATAAAATCTAAGCGTTGTTTGGTGGAGTTTTTAGGTATTTCTAGATATAAAATCATATGATCAACAGGGAGGGACCATTTGATTTTCTTTTTTACCAATTTGGATGCCTTTTATATCTTGCTCTGGCCTGAATGTTCTAGCTAGGACTTCCAGTATGAGGTTGAATGAGAGTGGTGAAAGGGGACATCCTTATCTTGTTTCAGTTGTTATAGGAAAGGTTTTCAACTTTAATCCATTCAGTATGATGTTAGCTATGGGTCTATCCTATGTGGACTTTGTTACTTTGAGGTATGTTCCTTTTATGCCTGGTTTGTTGAGAGTTTTTATCATGAAATGATGAATTTTGTCAAATGCTTGTTCTGCATTTATTGAGATTATCAAATGACTTTTGTCCTTCATTCTGTTGATGTGATGTATCATGTTTATTGATTTGCGTATATTAAACCATCCTTGCTCTCCTGACGTAAATCCCACTTGATCATGGTGTATTTTTTTTTTTTTTTTGATGTGCTGTTGGATTTGGTTTCCTAGTATTTTGCTGAGGAGTTTTGCATCTGTGTTCATCAGGGATATTGACCTCTTGTTTTCTTTTTTGTTGTTGTTGTGTTCTTGTGTATTACAGATACCACTAACATTGTTTACAGCCAAAGAAATCATGCGGAGACTACACTAATACCGACATGCAGACTCAAAGCCAAAGTACCGTACCAGCCAGTACCATAGATACATCTTCAGGAAAAGTCCTTCCCTATGAAAGTAAATTCAAAAATAGGAAGGAACACAGTAATCCTCCATCAGTAGATCTTAATAAAAAAATTGTCAAAATCTCAGACATGGAACTCAATATTGATTTTAAAGAATCTCAGTGACATACAAGAGGATTGTTAAAAAAATACAAATAAATAAGAAGAATAATTTGGGGCATGAATGAGAAATTTCCTAAAGAGATAAGATTCTTTTGAAAAGAAACAAATAAAAATTCTGGAACTGAAGAATTTACTGAAGGAAATACAAAATACATTTGAAAGCTTCAACAATTGATTAAATTAGGTAGAAAAAAGAATCTCAGAACTTAAAGATAAGTGTTTTGAAATAATTCAGTCAGAAAAAATAAAGAAGTATAAAAAAGAATAAGCAAAGCCTTCATAACGTTTGGGACAACATAAAGTGACAAAAGTTATGAATTATTGATATCCCCAAGGGCAAAGAGAGAAAGGATTAGAAAACCTGTTTTGCAAAATACTAGATAAAAATTTCCCAAGTCTAGCAAGAGATTTAGACATTCAGACACTAGAGGCTCTGTGATCCTCAGGCAGGAACAATGTGGAAAGATCCCTACGGCACATTATGATCAGACCGTCTAAAGTCAAAGATAAAGAAAGAATCTTAAAAACACCAGGAGAAAAGAGCCTTGTCACCTATAAAGGAAACCCCATTAGATTACTATAGATTTCTCTGCAGAAACCTTACAGGCTAGAAAAGAATGAATGATATATTCAAAGTGCTAAAAGAAAAAATAATGCCAACTGAGAATATTATATAAGCTAAAGTGAAGTGAAGGAGAAATGGGAGTCATTCCTAGATAAATGCTGAAGGAATTCAGGATCACAAAATTGGTCCCCTAAGAAGTGCTCAAGGGAGTCTTAAACCTGAAAGTAAAAGGATGACATTTATCATCATGAACACACATGAAAGTATAAAACTCAGTGGTAAAGCAATCACACAGAGGAGGAAGGGAAAGGACTCAAATGATACCATGGCAGAAATCCGCCAAACCACAACAACAAAAAGAGAAAAATAAAGGAACAAAGAATATATAAAACAACCAAAAAACAATTCACAATATGACAGGAACAAAGCCTCACATGTCAATAATAACCTTCAACATAAGTGGATTAAATTATTCACTTAAAAGATACAGAATAGCTGAATGGATTTTTAAAAAGATTCAGCTATATGCTGCTTACAAGAAACTCACCTTATCAGTAATGACACGTATAGATTGAAAGTAAAGGGATAGAAAAGGATATTCCATGCAAATGGAAACCAAAAGGGAGTAGGAGTAGCCATACTTAGATAAAACAGACTTTAAGTCAAGAATAGTAGAAAAGACAAGGTCATTATATAATGATAAAGGAATTAATCCAGCAGGAAGATACAACAGTTCTAAATATATGCAACCAACACTGGAGCACCCATATTAATAAAGCAAATATTACTAGCTATAAAGACTGCCATACAATAATAGTAGGGGACTTCAATACCCCACTCTCAGTATTAGACAGATTATCTAGACAGAAAATCAAAAAAGAAACATTAGATTTGAACTGGACTTGAGACCAAATGAACTTAACAAACATTTACAGAACGTTCTGTCCAACAACTGCAGAATATATATTCTCATTAGAACGTGGAATATTCTCTAGGACAGACTAGATTATTAGGCCACAAAACAAGTCTCAACACATTTTTAAAAATAAAAATCAAGTATCTTTTTTTGACCACATTGGAATAAAACTAGAAAGTAATAAGAACAACTATGGAAACTATAAAAATACATGGAAATTTAACAACTTGCTCCTGAATGACCAGTGAGTCAATGAAGAAATTAAGACAGAAACAAAAAAAAATTTTTGAAACAAATGAAAATGGAAACATAACATACCAAAACCTGTGGAATATATCAAAATAAGTGCTAATGGGGAATTTTATAGCAATGAATACCTACATGAAAAAAAGTAGAAAGATTACTAATTAACAATCTAACGATGTACCTCAAGGAATTAGAAAAGCAAAGACAAATCAAACCCTAAATTAGTAGAAGAAAAGAAATAATGAAGATCAGATCTAAATGAAATAGTGACTAAAAAACATAAAGAGGATCAATGAAATGAAAAGTTGATCATTTGAAAAGAAATAAAATTGATAATTGATAAACCACAACCACCAGCAAGACAAACCAGAAAAGGAGAGAGAAAAGACCTAAATAAACAAAATCAGAAATGAAAAGGAGACACTACAACTGATACCAAAGAAACATAAAGAATCATTAGAGATTATTATGAACAACTACATGCCAAAAAAAAAAAAAAAAAAAAAAAAAACCTAGAAGAAACGGATAAATCCCTGGACATATACAACCTATTAAGATTGAACCATGAAGAAAGAGAGAACATCAACGAACTAATAGTAACAAGTTCAAAGCTGTAATAAAAAGTCCCCCATCAAAGAAAAGCCTGGGACCTGATGCCTTCACTGCTGAATTCTACCAAACATTTAAAGAATAACTAATACTAATCCTACTTCAATCCTTCAAGAAAAGTGAAGAGGAGGGAATACTTCCAACCTCATTCTACAAGGCTGGCATTACCCTGAAGCCCAAACCAGAGAAGGACACACAAAAAAGGAAAACTGTACGCAAGTATCACTGATGAAGATAAATGCAGAAATTCTCAACAAAATTCTAGCAAAACGAATTCAACAACACATAAAAAAAATTATTCACCATGTTCAACTGAGATTCTTGCCAGGGATGTAAAGATGGTTCAACATACACAAATCAGTAAATGTGATACATCACATTAACAGAACCAGGAACAAAAATCACATGATTATTTGATTAGTTGTCAAAAAGCATTTTATAAAATTAAACATCCTTTTATGATAAACATCCTCATCAAAATGGGTATAGAAGGAACATACCACACTCACACTCTCCCAAGACTAAACCAGGAAGAAGTTGAATCCCTGAATAGACCAATAGCAGGCCCTGAAATTGAGGCAATAATTAATAGCCTACCAACCAAAAAA